>NW_008620895.1:0-58682 GCF_000691845.1 Merops nubicus | reverse complement strand
TTTTTGTTGTTGTTGTATTTTTGTTTTTTAATTTCCATTTCTCCTCCACCCCTTTCTCCCCCCTCCTTCTCCGCCCCTTCTGCCCAACCCGTGGCATTGAAACTTGGCCACCTCCTCGGCGGTGGCTTCGGGAGCGCTGGGGACGCGCGGGTCAGTTGGCACAGCAACTGCTGTTCGGGGACAAAAGGAGCCTTTTCTTGCAGCGACAGTAGCAGCTGCCAGCCAGAATAGCAAATCCGTGTGACTTGGCACCACTCCAGCTTCCTTGAGGGTTGCAGAGGGATGGTATGTTGGAGGGTAAGACTAGCTAATTAATCTTCTGGCAGGGAACAATGTAATATCAGACAATTACAAAGACAGAATGAAATTACTATAGTGGGAAGGCTGGCATACGGATTTCTCCAAGGGTCCATCCCTCAGCCCAGTGCCGCGTTATTTTATATGCGGCAGGAGCACCAACTGTACATGCACTTTTCGGTGGTGTGGGGGTGTTCTGGTATGAATTGAATGATGTGTTTGGAGGAGGAGCGAGGCGATGCGCGCTCGATCACAGGATGAGCTTTTTGGGCAGCAAAAGGGAGAAAGAAGAGTTGTTCCAAGCAGAGATGTTCCTTGTCAACCAGCTATACAAAGAAGGCAGACCTGGCTACAGGCTCATTGTTTTTTTTCCTGGTTATTTCTAGTGGTTGCACTGTGATGCCTGATGGCTACAGCTTTTGGGAGGAGGATCTGGCTGCTGAGCAGAGGGGGGGGCAATTTCCTTCAGCCTTTCTGCATGGAGAAACCCTTAAAGAGCTTCGGAGCTGCTGAAATTTATTGGGGAAACACACCTACCAGCTCAGCAGTGGTAATTGCTAATAATTAGTTGTAATTACTGCTACCTGCAGTTGGGATGCTGTGATGAATAGGGCAGTGCAAGCTGCATAGAGCAGGCTCCCTGTATGTTTATTTGCAGTGGGGAAAGAATTAGGAAAGTCTCATTTGTCCTGGAGCAGAGGGAAGCATCGGTGGGAGATCAGCCTGTGCAGAATTAGCATAGGAAACCCCTCCTCCTCCTCACGAGGCATTAGGGATAAGCTAATGACTCTCCTCCCTTCACATGTCCCTCCTAGGATGAAATTTAGTGCAGTGAGATATCTAGAAGTGTCATTTAAAAAAAAAAACCGAAACAAACAAACAAAAAAAACCAGTATCAGTCAAATTCTCTTTGCAATGTTTTGTGTGTACATGTGTGTGTGGGGCCCATGGAGACGTGGCCAGGAGCTGCTTTGAGCCAGGAGAGGATCTGGAGCAAATCCAGCTCGGTTGCTCTTTCTCCGAAGGAATCTGAGTAGCTTTTTGTTTGGTGCCTCCATAGCTCAGGTGGTGCAGAGAGGACGTTTAAAAACCACTGCCAAGCCCTCCTGCCTCCTCGGCTGCTGTGCTGGTGGTTGTTGAAGCTATTGGAACACTCGGGCTGTGAATAGGTGGGTTTAAGGGGATAGCAATGCCAACTCTGGGGCCCCTTTTCCAAGCTGTAGATTAGGAGCTGCTGCACAGAGCCTGATTCTTGTTTGGTGCCCTGAAAAACATCCTAGTGGGTGCCTATTCCATGGATTTTTCTCGGGGCTGGCTAGGTGCTGGGGAAATTTCCCATTTGGTTTCATTAAGGATGAAGGTCCCATCCCAGTATCTCATCAGAAGTCTCCTGATGTGGTGCATATTGATGCGTGTAGCTCCTGATCTGGCTGCGCATACAGGCACTGCCCCTGCCTGGGCTCCCTGTGCCAGCTCCAAAGCCCTCTGCTGAAGCTTGAGAGGCCATAAAATTCCCTGAGGAGCTGAAAAAGAATGGATAGCAAAAGCCAAGTCTCTGGTCTCACCATCTGCTGTACTTGCCCTGTTTGCTCTGAGGGTCCTGCAGCACTTAGGTACACAGTGGGTGTTCCTTTCCTGGATGTGGGAAGTGTCTCCTCCCTCTGGAGGAGACAGAACTCAGCCCATTTGTCCCCTTAGTTCCTCTCCCTTGACCACCAACTTGCAGCCAACCAGACGTCTGAGGTTCTGGGGGAAACTCAAACTTAGCCCAGCTTGTGTGCCTGCAGGAAAAGGTCTCAGCTTTCCCATCCAGGTAGTGATGGCTCTAGATATGGATGCTGATGAGCAAGAGAGGATGAAGAAACTGAAATTATCGCAATAATTTAATAAACAGCAATTTGGGTGGACTCAAACCTGAATATTGGTCCTGATTAGAAATGATTCAGTTTTGTCCCTGTTGTGGTCCTGCTAAGGAGAGACTTGCCCTGCTCTGGTCTCCTGTTCAGGCCCAGCCTTGCTTTTGGCTCTGTCCCAGCCTGGCAGCACTGTTCCTGGGTAGAAGAGAGAATCTGACTCACTTCATATTCAGTGAATGACACTGGAGATGTTTCTGTAAATTAATGACTGCATCTTCTTGACTATACTTCAAAGTTTTCACTTTATGAATCTTTTATGGTGTTCTCTTTACACTGGAGGAAAAAAAAGAATCACCAAAACATGTAGTATTGAAATTTTACCTTTTGAAAAACACACAGTAAAACCAAAACCACAACCTTGCACAAGCAGCAGACTCGATGAAATTTACTCACTGGGTACTGGTCATGTTCATGCTGTGGGGCTGAATTTGCCCATGAAAATGGGTATAGCCAAATGTGTGTGCATGCTAAAGGGCTAATAATAATCTGGGTATTCTTTGACCTGAAGATGTGAGCCATGAAACTGCTGAAATTCCCTCCTTGCAACAGGATTTCTCCCCTCGAGTCCTGCTAAGCATCTCTAAGTCAACCTCTGGAGTTAGGAAATTTAATTTGTAATAAATCTGCATTACTGTACAAGTAAATCTGCTTCAGTGGCTATAAAAATTAATCCCTTATCCTAAACATTATTATATAGCTTTCAAAATGAATTGGCTGTGGTCGGTAGCCTAGTATGTGCCATTATTGGTAATTAGTGTAACAAAATAACATTGCTGTAATATTTCCTGTCTGCCCCTCCTCCAGTTGGGAGCTGTTTCCTATTAGTGAATCAGAATTGCAAATGCAGTGCTTCTGTGCAAACCACTTGCTTTGATTTTTTTTTTTAAATATATTTTGTGTGTTGGAAGGTGTTCTGTTCTGTGTCTGTGGTTTTCCAGGAGCATTTGCTTCTCAAAAAGCTGTGCTGTAGCATAGGGCACCATTAGAGCCTGATGCTGGAGGTGCTGGTGCCTACCAGGAGGTGCCCAGTACTCTTGGGTCTCCTTTGAGCTTGAGCCTGTGCATAGCTGCCATCTCCCAAGATCTGGCCTTCATGCCATGTCTTGCAGACAAGGTGCTTTTTGGTAGGTTCTTACAGTGAGCCACCATCCCCTTGTTGGTCCTCGCCCAGAAGTTTGGCTTGTACTTGAAGACGTGATGGCTCTGCCTGTGGAAGCACTCGGGTGACCTGAGTCTGCCAAGAGGTGGAGGGAAGCAGGGGCTCCCTTTTCTGAAGGGCATAATAAAGGACCAGGCTGAGGCAGCAATTTCTGGGCAGCTGAAGGTGAATATAGCAGAAAGGTGCACACACACCTCAGGCTGGAAGGACCTGAAAAACCTTCCCAGACTTCAGCAACTGGACAAAGTGACCCTCCATACCTTACTCTGTTGGCTTGACTACAAAAATCCAACAGGATTAAAAGGGGGATGGAAATGCAGGAATAGCAAGTTGGTTTAGTTTGTGTGAGATGGAGGGACACCATCGTGTAGCTGTGCTCCACAGCCACGTTTCCAACTTGTCTGATGCTATCCTGCCCCATTCTGCTGCCTGGCCAAGAGCTGTCAAACCCTGGGGCTCATTCCAAGCATCCCGACTCGGGAACACCCATACTAAACGCTTGAACGATGCTGACCAAACCAACCACTGGCTTTTTATTTGTGGGGTTTTCCACTAGATTATTTTTTTTCATTAAAATAATTTGTGTTTTATTTAGTGTTTTGGTGGGGTTTTTTTCCTCCTGAATTTGCAGCCTTTTGAAAAATTCCTCTGCAGCTATGAAGTTTAGGAACTTGATTCCTAGGGAATGAAAGTTCAGCTTCTCCTGCAATTTTCTGACTCTGGGATCTGGGACTTTTTTTATGAAATACCCAGTTTAAACCTTAATAGCTCTGTAATAAGAACCCAGGACCAGAGAAATAGGAAGCTGGGGAGACGCCTGATGTTTCATGTCCCCAACATGGAGTTATTTCTTGGGTTTTGATGACGTGGCAGCTTCAGAAGTCTGGATATATGCCCTGGACTCAGTCACCCCATATATCACAGAGCTGAAAAACATAGAAACCAAGCAGTAAAACTGAGTGGGAGATATCTTTGCCACCCTGGAGAACATTCAAGATTGAAACACAGTAATAATAAAATCAGTAGTGTTCTTGGCCCAGATGAGGATGGTAAATCATAATTCCAAATTCCAGTGAGTTACAAAATGAACAGGCTGTGCCAGCTGAAGCCTTTGATTTGGTCCAGGCTGGGTTTGGTAGCTGAGCCTGGGGGCTTATGTTTTAGCTGGAATTGGACAGACACAATTAGATTAAGCTTGGGGATACAAATGGACTCCAAGCTAGGGGAGGACAATAAATGGCACTTTGTGAAGTGATATAATCATGACTTCAAGAATTTCTCCAACTTTTTTTCCTTGGGTAAAAGGATATTGGTGTCATTCAAAGGAGGATTTTGCTGGGAATGAGGAGGTATATTTTTTCCAGTATAAAACCCCACACTGATACCAATAGGGCCACTGTGATGCTTTGAAGCCCCTGTCCCCATTGCTCTTGTGGGATGAGAGCTTTGGGTGTTGTTGGTACTGGCCAGGAAAACCAGGCTATTTTCTTCATCTTTTTAGTTTCCTTATTGGAAGATTGGTATCTCAGGAGCTTATCTCGAGTGAAACATTTTTTTAAAGTCCTTTGAGCAACTCCTGCCCCTTGCTTTTGAAAAGTGACCTTTCTGTGATGCCAAACATCTTTTTAACTTGAAGTTTATTTGCTGCCCTTCTCATGCCACTGGCAGCCAAGTTTGCTGAAGTCTCTGTGCCTAGACTTCAAAATGTTCAGATTTTTATCAAAGGGAAAAGTTTCTGTTTTTCTTCATGTGCATATTTCTACACATCTCCTCAATTCTCTTCCTCCCAACCTCAAACCTCTCCCTAACCACTACTGCACTGGTCACTCCCCTGTATCAAAGAACCCAGCAAAGTTATTCCACCTTCATTCCCAGTGTGAGCCTTGCATTTCTGTATCTCTTTAATGAATCCTGTAACTCTGAGGGAGAAAAATTAAGAAAACAAAACCTGTAGCAAGTCAGTATGTTGAATGAGTCCTATGAGCTAGGCAGAAACTGGATCTCCTGTTTGCACGCAAAACTCTGCAATTCATGATTTCTTGAATGAAACTAGTCTCAAAGATTAAAAAAATCTGAAAAAAAAAATGTTTTAGGTCAAATGAAATATTCAATTTCAACAAAATCAAAGTATTTCAAACTTTTTTTAATTTAATATTTTATGAGATAAACCTAAAATTAAACATAGCTGTTTCTCAGTGGGGAAAAACAGAGGTGATTTTTTGTTGTTTTTAAAGAAAAAATTAATCCATTTGATAAAAGTACTTTTTTTTTTTTTTTCCCTTTTCCCAGAATAATAATTTTTTGTCACACTGGGAATTTCTGTATACTGTTGTCACAACAGCCTTGTCAGAAAGAGCTAGTACCCAGAGAGGCACCATCTCAGGATGCTTCAGAGACAAAGATGAACTCTTGCTGCTGCAGTGTAGCTTGGAGAAATAGATCTGTATTTTTTTTTCTTGTATGGTCTGGCTGTAATAGATCTGGGTTGATAGGTAAAACTGAGGTGTGACAGTCACTGTGGCATGTCCTAGCAGTATCTGTGTGAAGGACCTGTGGTTATAGTTGGCTCTTTGAGGTTTTCACTTACTGCCTGGAGGGTGGAGTACAACTCACTTAAGGAGCAGGGGCACACGTGGCAAGAAGCTTCCTGATCTCTATCCAGTTGTGCAAGTGTTTCTCTTCTTTCTATGTACGTGCAAGCAGAATAATCTGGAATGCTGTAACATTAGAATTTGTGTATGCTTCCAAGAGAAAGCTCTACTGCCTTGCCTGAGTTTATAGAGGCTTAGATTTGTTTGCTTGAACATTTAAAACAAGGAGGTTAGTGCTTTATTATCATTATTCCGTAGACTGCTTCCTGAAATCATTTGTGCACAACTCCTGATCTCTTGCTTAGACTTTCTCTGTGACAGCTAAAAGGTTTAGCTTTTGGAGTGGTACTGGGGCAGTGCAATGAAACGGGACAAACACAATGCAGAGCAGATCTTTAACGAGGGCCACTTATGCACGTGCTTGTCTGGTGGCATTTCTCCTCTGATGATTTGGCATATATGCTATTTAGCTCTTTTCTTTGACCCTAAATCCCTTTGCAACAAGCTTCCACTTCTGCTAGATTTGTGGAGGGGAAGCAGCTACACTTTTTCAACATCCGAGTTTTGACAGTGTTTGCTGGTCACTAGTAAGATTGTTGTGCCAAGAGAAATAATTCCTGCTTAAATCAGTTGTGTATTCTCAGGCTTTTCTTGCTGTTTTCCCCTGGTAGTTTCTGAAATGGGTGGAGTGACAGCAAGGAAGGGAGTCTGCAACTGCTCCCATTGCAGAGCTGAGCCTAATTGCAACAGGCACATGTAAGCAAGGACTAAAAGTTATTTCAGCCCACAGCTTGTGAGCACTCCAGCATCCAGGGCTAACAGCACTGGAAATTTCAGTCTGGGGCAGGGAAAGTCAGGTCTAGCTTCTGTGCCTGTTCAGGCTGACAGGGAACCCGAGACAGGCCTTTTCCTGGGATGCTCTCCACACGGGAGGGGGCTGGATGTGCCTGTGCCCCCCTCAGCTCCCCAGCAAGGCATGAGCTACCGAAAGGAAGCGATTTCCCACTGTTTTTTTTGCTGACAGAGCAACGCACGTTGCCTCGGGCAGCCGCAGAGCAGGCGGCAGCGCCGCGGAGCCGGGGCAGGAGCAGTGCAAACAATTCACCATCCTGCTGCAAGGATGCTACAGCACGGCCCATAAACGGCCCCATAAAGGGAATCCGAGTGAGAGCTGGGAATACACTGACAAACACAATTCTCCCTTAATTTAATAGAAGGGTCCATTCAGCAGAGAATATATTGTAAAGCTCTCTCAGGTTGGATGGCCTCCTATTGTGTCTGGCCTTTGAAGTGCTGATTAGCTGGGCTGGGAACACGCTGATAAAAAGTTAATTTCTATTTGCTGTTGCTTTGTAATTGGATGAACACGAAAGCAATTAAATATTAAAACATACAAACAAATAACGAAGTCACTGTAATTAGCCAAAGTTTGATCACTGTCATATTTATTTAGGAGGAGATGATACGTCTCAGCAGGTGACATTTTAAATACCCTTAGCTGCTTTGGTGTTGTCTTCAGAGAATGCTGAATAATGTACGGAGGATTTAATTAAACCCCATTGTAAATCAGCTCTGATGACGGGGAAGTGACAGCCACGTGTTGAAAAGAGAATTAGGCCTTAGAATGAGAGATTAATTAACTATTTTCTATAGAGTTCAACCTAGGTGTTGTGCAGGGAGTTTGTCCAAGGACAAGAACCTGATTTTTAAGTTGTTTCACTTGAGGGAGGAGAAGGATGCTCTGCACCCTGAGACATTGCAGTCCTCTTGAAGGGGTGGCTGCATTTGTTCATAACTCTTGATACAGGGAAACTGAGGCACAGGCTGTGGCAGTGGGTGTTGCCAGGTGGCTCTCACCTCCCAGCATCTCTGCAGGCCCTGAGCAGGATGGTGCCAGCAGCTCCCTTGGCACAGAAGAGATTTCCACCTCTGTGGTGAATCACAGGAGTCCTGTTGAATCCTGAAAAGCTTCTCAGAGCCTTGAAGCAGGAGGGGAAGGGAAACTCCTGGATATTTGCTCAGCTGTGGCTGCATGGAAAAAAAAAATAAAAAAGACCCAAAGTTTATCAGTTAGTTATCTGAGCAACCTGGTCAATGAGTTTGCATGACATGTTTTCTTGAGGTCCTTTTGCCACCAGCCAAACCTAGTGAGTGTCAGCATGTCAGTAATGATAAGGAATAAAGTTAACTAACTGGTGGGAGTCTTCTGAATCCAATATAGTGAGTTTTATGTTGTTCCTTGATGGCCGTTGCCCCTGGCAGCTCCTCCCTGCTGTTTGGTAGATGTGCTTCAGCTGGCTGTGCACAGTGGTTAAGGCTTGCTGTGCCCTGGAAAGTGGTGGTGTAGCTGAGAAGGGACAGCGTTGCAAGATGAGCTGTTCAGGTGGGAGGCATGGGAAGCAGGTAGAATTTAGAAATGAGTCTTCAAACTCCTGTAACTCTGGAGAAAAGAAAAATGGGGAAAGTGGTGTGAGATAGGAATGATAGTGAGCACAGGGATGAGGGAATGCGAGGAACTGAAATGGAAAGGGGTGGGGGGAAGGGACAGAGTGTGGTTAATCAGCAGCATTCACATTTGAAGATCATCGCGCTTTTTGTGTAATACTCTTAACCAATTTGGCCATTTTGAAAAGCACATTTGGCTTCTGTGTGCATGGGCTGTAGCGACAGGAGGTGGTTCAACTCTTGGGCAAGACAAGAGCTGATTGCTGGCCAGGCCTGGAGAAGGAATTTCTGTAAAGCATCTGCAAGGAGCTTGTTAGAGATAGATCCGGCACTGGCTGCCATGTAGAAGGTGGTGTTAGATCACACCAGGCTTTTCCTCCTCTCCATTGAGCGACAATATTTCCAGTGTTATGTGAGAAAGAAGATGTATTCTCAGCTGTCAATGGAGGACAGATTTTGTCCATGTTTAAACATTCAAGGAAAAAAAGAAAACAAGTCTAAATGTAATTATACAGGAAGAAGTTGGGCTGAAGAACATCAAATCAGCAAATTAGACCAAAAACCTGCAGCCAGTCCTTGTGCTAGGTTTTACTACTGCTGTTCTTTGTCTTGGGAACATGGTTGAGAGCCTTGCAGACTTGAGCTATGAGATGGAAGCTTAAAAGCAGAAGTAGGCTGGGTGATAGGGCTGAAAAGGGCTAATCAGGGAGCTTTGTGAGGGGAATGTGAGCCACAGGACCACATTCATGGGATGCTGCTGTGCTTCAGGAAGGCACAGGGTAATTTGGCCTCTTATTGGACCCTCCTGAGCAGCTCCTTAGGCAGAGCCATAGCTGATTGCCAGGGATTCATGGTGAGGATGAGCCCAGATGGCTCAGGCTGGTGCAGAAGAGGCAGTGGTCCTGCCCACACAGGTAAGATGCTGCTCCACCTGGGATCACAGCATGAGGGTGAAAGCTTTCACTGCTGGAGATGATGATTTGCACACATGACTTTGCATTTCAAAGCCTCATTCTCCCCCTTTCTTACCAATGAAAACTGGGAGTAATTGTATACGTTGCAGGAAAAAATTCATTTTATTCCCATAGGTGTAAATTAATTGATTCAGCCCAGGAAAAAGACCTGGCCACTGTTACAGCCAGCTCCCTGAAGGCATCTCCTCAGTGTATGGGTCTGATCAAAAATGCAAATAAGATCTTAGGAGGAGTAAGGGATAGGAGCAGATGGAAAATAATATAGAAATATCATATTGTCATGCTGCAAACAAGTAGTGCTTCCTTCTCTGAAGGAATACAACACAAAAGAATGATTTCTGCTCCCTAAAATGGTCTTGCAGTTCTGCTGGGTGTGCAGAGCAGAATGAAAATAGTGACTGGGGCTGGAAAAGCTCTGTCAGGACAGGATGAATAGCTGGTTTTGCAGGGCACAGGGATGATGGGGTGCATCAGCCCCAGAGCAGGGGAACCGAAACTCTGCCTCTATTGGAAAGACTCTGGTGGTGTGAAGCAGCTCGTGGAGCTCCACACTCCTGGGCAGTTGCTGACTGGGTCACCTCTCCTGGTTCACCTCTTGGAATGGCTGTGGAGACTGCAGCCTGATGTCAGGGCTGCATTGGGAGCAATAGATGTTGAGAAGGGAATTATCCTTCTCCCTGTCCTCATCCATGATTTGTTGATTGTGTTTTGGGTCTGTTTTGCTGCTTCTGAAGCTTCAGAGAGAGCTGCTGTGCTAGATAGACTGCGCTGGTGTGTGTCCTGGCATTGTTCTCTTGGCCTGGGGTTGGTGTAACTGCTCACATGGGCTGGGTGGTGCTGCCCACTGGATCTGGAGGTGGGAGAGCACCTTTTTCTCTGTACCAGGTAGGCAGGGAGTATAGATGAGGATTTTCCTTGTCTTCCGTAGTGCTGTATTTGAGCTCTTCTGAATTAACAAGGGACTACCATTCTTTGGTGGCAGGATGCCAGTCTGCTTGTGAATACTTTTGTGCTCTCCTCCTTTGGTGTGTTTTTGCCATAATTTCTGGTCTTTTATTGCAAGCTTTCAGCTTGCCAGAGGTGTGAAGGAGTGTTTTGTGGTGGGTTGCCTCATAACATCCATAGTAAAGACAAAATTTTAGCTGCCTCAAACTGAATCAGTTATTTAGGCTGCCTGTGCAGTCCATGGTGAGAGATGACCATCTCAGAGAGAAGCTTTGCTCCTGGAATCTGTCTTTTTGTAGCTAGTTAAGGCAGCCTGGGTGACTGCAGCAGACTCACTAGATAGGACGCAGAGAAACTTCATCTCGGATGAACCCCAGTGCTGCTGGGTTCCCAGCTGCTATAGCAGATGGGACCAGGAAAGCTGTGGGCTCAGAGCTGAATCTGGAGGCTGTTGAAGCTGTGTCCTCAACACTGCAAGCTTTGACTTGCAAAGCTCTGAGAAATGGCTCCGTTTTGCATCTCAAATTGAGCACCCAACCACACAGCAGTCTTCTGATAAATTTGGCTGTGCCTCAGTTCCCCATCTGTACAAGAATAATTCCACCCTTCCTCGTAGGGCTGCTGTAAAGCAAATTAATGTTTGCAAACCACTCAAGATACTATGATAATAAATGCTGTGAAAGCCCAGGAGAAAATTACTAGCTCATTACTTAGAGCAGGACTTCAATAGCATGTAATACAGAGGGCTACATATTGAATGATGAGGATAAAGAAAAATATTGAATAGCTGCTCATTAAGAGAGGACTATCCATCTGGTGTATGAAAGGGGGATTCTTCCTGCAGAAACAAGTGGTCCATGGTCATATTATTGCAACAGGAGTTGTGATGCACCTATGCAAGGTGACTGGGCTTGGGTTATCTGTGTAGTCCAGATTCTGGCATTTTTCAGGGGCTTGACTGCAACCTGACTGCTCTTTTAACACTGGGGTTGGCTGTAATATATAGCAAAGAGATAAAAATGCCAGTAGATGGCACTCAAGAATATGAAGCATCGTTCCTGGGTGTGTGATACCAATAAAATGTGTTGTTGTGTACCACAAATGGCTTCCTCTGCACAGCAATTTCTATCGGCTCTTTTTTCCACATTTTCCTGGTCTGGAATTTTGCAGAGAGCAAAGGAAAAACAAGTGTGTGACGCAGCAGATGCCGTTAGGTGGTCTGCACTCTTCTCTGGTCTCTATTTTTTAAACCCTTTGGGTTTAAATTGCTTAGCAGTCTAGAAATCCTGGGCCGTGCTCTCCTCAGCTGACCCTTTTTTTTATGCTTTGCTTACAGCTTGTCTGTAAAATGAGATGAGAACTTAATTTGAAAGCTGAAGTTAATTGACCTAAATAAACTAAGAGCCTTCTGTTGGCTTTATGGTTAAAAAAAAGGCCCTGCATAACCCTAGCTCTCCTCCTTAGACATACTGCAGATCAGAATGGTTTTCCTGATGCATTTTCAAGTTGCTGGTGTTGAGTAGCAGTTATTTGTAGTGTAGTATTATCTAGAGAGCCCTGCAATCAGGAAGCTGTTGTGCTCAGTGCTGATGTGCAGAGGTAGGGAGGCAGCAACAACCTGGAGCAGCTCAGCTTGACCAGGAAAGATCAACCCATGGTAGTGAATCCAAATTGGGAAAGGGACTGGCTGCAGACTCCCTGGGCTTTGGAGAAAGCAAGCCCTGGAGCTGCAGGAAGGTCTCTCCATATCTGCTTTTATGCTAGAGGTGGCCACTGAGCAGAGCCCTTTGCGGCCAGATTTCCTCACCCAGCGTGGTGGTGCAGGACTGACAAATGCTGTTTCAAGCCGGGCTGCCACAGAAGTGAGGGACACCTGGTCTGTAGGAGACCCATTGCTAACTGGGCAGGTGTTGGAAAAGCATCTAGTTCTGCAGATGTAGCCTAGGCCTGGCCTTTGAGATCACAGTTACAAGCTGGTTTGGGTTGGAAGGGACCCTTAAAGATCATCTATTCCAATACCCCTGCAGGGAGCAGGGACATCTGCAACTCGAGCAGGTTGCTCAGAGCCCTGGCCAACCTCACCTGGAATGGTTCCAGGGATGGGGCAGTGACCACCTCTCTGGGAAATGTGGGCCAGGAGCTCACCACGCTCACCATCAAAAATATCTTCCTTCTATCTAGTATGATTCTCCCCTCTTCCAGTTTGAAACCCTCCCCCCTTGTCCTGTCACAACAGGCCCTGCTAAAGTCTGTCCCCAGACCTGCGATACTTCCTCCCTGCTGGGAGTGCAACCTCAGACTGCCACCTCCTCACTCTCCCACTGTGTCTCGCTGGCGTGCTGGCCGAGCACTGCCTGGAGAAAATCAGTCCTGGTGTGACTACACAGCTCTGCCCTGGGCAAGCAGATGCTCTTGTGTTAGTGGAGCTTGATTCAGTACTCCCTGAAATAGCCGAAATGGAATGAGGAGCACTGTGTCCGTACCTCTGTCAGTGCAGTGATTTAAGATGCTTTATGGCTGCATTCGTGCTATTTTTCTAACCCAGACAAGTCACTGAGCTAGGCTGAGAGGTGCTTTTCTGGGAACTGCAGAGAAGGGGATGAAAAGATAGAAGGGCAGAGCATTAACATCCAGCTAGGCTCCTTGGAAAGCACCAGCTGTGGAGCTGGGCTCTGGTGCTGGACATGGAAGGGAGACCTTGGTTTCACCTCCGAGTCTGCTGGAGACCCATCACATGAGCTTGGTCAGACAGGAGTTAGCCACTTCCCTCCTCTGCGCTGCCATTTGCAGCTTGTGAAGCAGTTGGGAGGATAGCTTGTTTCCTTTGTGAAAGCTGTTGCAGCTCTGAGAATAAAATTTCCCTATTTTACACATTCTTCAGCTGGATATACTGGGGATGGGGTGAGAGGGAGATGAAGGGGTACAGACTCAGAATGAGACAGTAGAATGAGATCATGAATTTAGAGCTCGGGTACAGATATGTTTGGGTATGACATTTCAGACACGTTTATTTTCAGCAAAACCACTAATCTCTAGAAAATTTACAGTAGGAGGGGGCAGCTGCCAGGCTGCTGCCTATGGCTCTGGCTGGGGGAGCCCTCTCGTGGCAAACGCTGGATGTGCCAGAGATGGTAATGGTATAAGGTCAGAATGGATAAACTGATTTTAAAAAGATTTATAGAGAGATAGATGCATGTCCAGGAATAACCAATTCAACCGTGGTTTGCTGTCTCAAAAACCTGCCTTCGGTGCCACGTGATAACCGCAAATGGCACCGCTTCGTTTGGGGGATGTCACAGAGCCACAGTGCACTTCTGAGCGAGCTGGGAGTGGAGAATGGTGGAGTATCCTGTGTCTGAAGGGACCCACGAGGATCACAGAGGTCAGCTCCTGGCTCCACACAGGGAAACTGAAACGTTAAACCATTTATCTAAGTGTTGTACAAGTTCTACTTGAGCTCTGACAGGCTTAAGGCCGTGACCATGTCCCTGGGAAGCTCATTCCAGTGCTTGGCTGCTCTCTCAGTGGAGAGCTTTTTCAATATAATCAATATGAACTTTCCCTGACTCAGCTCTAAACCACTCCCTTGCATCCTATCACCAGAGGTAAAGATCAGCATCTTCCTCTCCACTCTCCCCCATGAGGAAGTTGTAGACAGCTGTGAGGTCACCCCCCAGTCTGCTCTTCTCTAGACTGAACAAACCAAGTATCCCCAGCTGCTTGCCATAAATCATGCCCTCTAGTCCTTTCACCATCTTTCTTACCCTCCTTTGGGCACTTTCTAGTATCTTCATATTTCATCCTGTGGAACTCAGAACTGCACACAGCAGGTGAGGATGCACCACCAGTGCTGAATACAGTAGGGCAGTCACTTTTGGCTGGTTAGTTACACCATGCTTAAAGCACCCCAGGATACAGCTGGCCCTTTTGGCTGCTGGGGCATATTGTTGACTTGTGCTGAGCTTCCTGTCAACTAAAACCCCGGGGTCCCTTTCTGCAGGGCTGCACTCTGGCCTCTTGTCCCTCAGGGTGGTGTAGTGAGGTGGGTCAGTCTGTTCTACCAAGCAGAAAGTGACAGGACAAGAGGAAATGGCCTCAAGTTGTGAAAGGGGAAGTTTAGATTATATGTCAGGAAAGATTTCTGCCCTGAATGGGCTGTCAAGTCCTGGATGGGGCTGCCCAGGGCAGTGGTGGAGTCCCATCCCTGGAGGGAGTTAAAATGTGTAGATGTGGTGCTGAGGGACATGGCTTAGTGGTGACCTGACAGTGCTTGGATAGCAGTTGGACTTGATGGTTTTGAAGACCTCTTCCAACTAGAACAATTCTATGATTCTGATTCAGTGTATATACAGATATAGGTTCACACAGTCCCAGTGCAGAATCTGGCACTTGTTAAATTTCATACAGTTGGTGATTGCCCAGAGCTCTGATGTATCCAATCTCACTGTAAGGCTTCTTTGACACTGAGGCAATCAACTGCTTCTCCTAATTTAGTTTCATTGACAAGCTCACTTAGTGTGCATTAAATTCCTGTGTCCAGGCCATTGACAAAAACACTTAAAAACTGAGCTTTAGAGTAGAACACTATTGACTGGCCACAAGCCAGATGTTACTCCATTCACTACAACTCCTTGAGCCTATCAGCCGGTTGTATTGTATATGTGTCTAGCTGTGTGCTGGACGTTTTCTCTAGCAGGTTACTGTGAGAGACAGTGTCAAAAGCTTTGCTAAAATCCCAAAAGCCCACACCCACTGCCTTCCCTTTGTCCATTGGGTGGGTAATTTTGTTTCAAAAGGATATTCAGGCAGTGTAAGGCATGGCTGTCCCTTTATGAGCAGATGTTGGCTTTGTCCAATGACTGCATTGTCTTTCAAGTGTTTTTCAATAACTCCTAGAATAATCTTCTCCATAATTTCATGAGGCACTGTGGTGAGACTGACAGGCCTATAATTACCAGGGTCTTCTTTCTTGTCCTACTGGAAAATTCGAATAACATTTGATAGCTTTCAGTTGACTGGGACCTCTCCAGGTTCCCAGGACTGCTGATAGATAACGGAGAGGTCGCGCAATAACGTCTGCCAGCCCTTTCAGTACCTTGGGGTGAATCTCATCATCAGGCCCCATCATCTTATGTGCATTCAGTTGCAGCAGCAAATTCTGTACAAGTTCAAACTCAGCTGGGACCTCATCACTCCCCCAGTCACAATCCACCAACCCAGGGCTCCAGGCATCCCAGGGGGAATCGCTGGCATTAAAGGTGAAAGAGGAGTTAAACATCTGTTTTACCTTCATCTGTATTTATGGGGTAACTAACCCTATCAAGTAATGGACCAATGGTTGGGGTCTGGAGAGAACACAAGTTTCAGAGCCCTGGTGTGAGAAGAGTTGTGGTGGTGCATGAAGCATTAACCAGTGAGGTCACCTCAAACCTCCAGTCTGCTCAAAAAGCCGGCCCAGGACTTGGTACCTGTTGCTGCAGGGAGATGTCCCTGCAGCAGTAATTGAAATAATTACAGCCCACTGTAACAGAGGGGGAATCACTGGCCGGGGAATGTCGCATGAGCTGGCAGTAGAAAACAGATGTTCTCCACTACATTTACTCTCTAAGTGAAAGTACAACAGATGCAAAACAGCACTGAAATGGCAGCAAGGCTGTAAATACAGCTCCTAATTACTGCACCAGGTAATGGCAATTGTGGCAACCCAGATTTCTCCCAGGGATGCTCTGCAAGCAGGTGGGATGTATAAAGCCTTTTAAAAATGGATTTGTTGGGGTTTTTTTCCCCCTCCCCCTTTAATCTATCATACATAAGCTTGCTTGCTTAGGGCAGCAGAGGAGAGTGTCACAGCCTTTCTGCCGGGTGTATCTTTGGTACATGGTGCTGAGAATAACCCAGGAGATGGGAACAGAGCATTAAATGTGGAGATCTGGGGATGGGGACAGGTGGGTGGAGGAAGCTGCCTGGTACGAGAATAGTGTGAGCATAGAACAGAAATCAAGAGATACAGGAGACAGCATGAGTGACAGGGAGAGAAAATAGCAATGAGCAGGGTGGCCCCAGCTGACTTTTAAGAAGTTAGTGCTTGCTATGGAGAGGTGGTTTTTGGGATCCTCTGGGCTCTGCTAATGCCTGAGTCACCTCGTTGGTGGTATAGTAAAGAGTAATAGGTGGAAATATTCCTCACTGCTTCTCTCCTAACCACTCTGTTCCTCAGTCTGATTTGGGGTTTATAACCCTGCAAACCACTAGCGCAGCTCAGCATCTCTTACATATTAATAGCACTGCCAGTTTCTCCACGTTCTGGGGTCCCCTCCTTAATTTGGGGCTTATATATCTGAAGGAGGTTGGCTTGCTCTTAATTACTTTCTTCTAAACCAGGAATCACTCTTTTTTTCAGGAGTGGTCAGTTTTGAAAGGGGTGGGAAAGATACATTGTGTCAGGATGGTGTCATTTTTAAGGTGGGAAAGCTTTTCCAGAGAGGCTATTGCAGCTTTTCTGGAAGCTGAGAGGATTGCAGCTGCCCAGGTCCTTGTGAGTCATAGCTCTTCCAAATTTCCTCTTGACTCTAGGATCTGCCTAATCCCTTGGAGTCACTGCTGCTGGGTGCTTTGCAGCTCAAGATTTGACCTTTCCTGAAGCTAGGTATTGGCTGTTAGATACTCAGTGTTAACATCATCCTCCTGGGACTTCGCGATTGTGGGAGGATGAGCCATGGAGCCAGCCTAAGACACAACTTGGTGTGGAATATCAGCAAGGCCATGGGATACCCTGGAAAGAAGATGTGTGTTGGCACAGGCACACCAGTGTCTGCACTAACTGTCTGTCTGGACTGAGCTATCACTCTTCTGAGGGCTGATTCCTGCATTGCTTTAGCAGGGTGGGCATGTTTCATGGAAAAATATGGATTGTAAAGAGCTATTTGGTGCCTAAATGTGTCATGAAAGAGAGAAAAATGCATTTCTTTCATGTAAGTGCTCCTATATCTTCATTGCTCTATCTGCTTTTGGTGGCTGCTGGGAGTAATGTGTAGGCACTGAAGTGAGAACCTTCAGGACAGTCATATATTACACGCACGTGTGAAGATCAGTGCCTGCCCAGAGTTTTTCAGATGTTATTGTGTATTACAGATATTTCCAAAGCTGATGCTCAGCTTCTCTTCATGCTCCAGAGCCCACTTGACCTCCCCACAGCCCTTCGTGCAAAGCCGGAGAGGCAGAACGTGCTGGCTGATGCCTCAGGGTGTACAGGGAAGGACGATGGCCTTTCGGCTGCCTGGAAAGGGCAGGGGACACCCAGGCTGTACCTGGTTGGGGCACATTGCAGGGCACACAGTGCCACTGCAGCCTGGCACAACCCCACAGGCACCAGCGAGGAGCAGGGGTGGGTTTGCTGCACGCGCTTACTGCGAGAGCTGGAATACGGCCACAATACAGAAAACCCCCCTCTCCCTTCCCAATCAAATTAGGAGGAGAGAGCAGCAGAAAGTGCATTAACTAATCAAACTGTGATTTCAAATTGATTATTGTAAATTGCCAACCGTAACAATTCTCCTAATGGCAGTGATTTAAAAATAAAAAATAACAAAAATAGAGCCTCCATTAGGTGCTGTGCTCGGCGTGTGCCCTTGCTGGCGGGCGAGGGCGGGCTGGATGTCGTGGCCCTTGTCCAAGGGCTCTCTCTGTGCCTTGGGAGCATTCCATTAACCCCCCTAATCTAGGTGGTGCAGGAGCAGATGCTTGGCTTGCTGCTGGTTCTGCCCTGTCCACCATGGCTTGGCATGGTGTTAGTGCAGCAGCAGGCAGCTTTGTCATGGGGACAGTTGCCTTTCTGGTGCCTGGATGTGGGCAGCAGCCCTGTGCACCTTCCCAGCAGTTTCCCTGGCAACCAAGTCATCTTGCCAGCAGCCTGCAATGTCAGAAAATAAAACAAAGTGTGACCGCAGCCCCTCAAAAAAAAAAAACACCAAAAAAACTAAAATAAAAAACAACCAACCAAGAAGAGCTCAGTCACCCCTCCCCTTCTTCCATTCTCCCCTTGCCCCCAAATCTCAACAATCTGCCTCTTCCTTTCCCTTGTCCCAAACTGTTGGTCCCTTCTTTCCAGCTCCCACTGTGTGTTTTTGCAGGCTATCTGGGCATGTCCTTGTACTGGGAGGAGCAGAAAGCACTGTGCTTTGAGGACTCCCAGTCAGTTCAGGCAGTTGCTGGAGGACTGGGAAGCTGAAGAGTGGCTCCTGTGGGAGCTGGGAGTATGACCCTGGCTAGATGTTGGGTGGGTTCCTCCATGTTTCCTCTCTGGACATCTAGGTGGTTTGGCTATGTGTGTTGGAGGGGGCCTACAAGAAAGCTGGGGAGGGACTTTTTAGGCTATCGAGTAACAACAGAACTAGAGGGAATGGGGCAAAGCTGGAAGTGGGCAGATTCAGGCTGGATGTGAGGAAGAAGTTCTTCATCATGAGAGTGGTGAGACCCTGGAATGGGTTGCCCAGGGAGGGGGTTGAGGCCCCATCCCTGGGGGTCTTTAAGGCCAGGCTGGATGAGGCCCTGGGCAGCCTGATCTAGTGGGAGGTGTCCCTGCTCATGGCAGAGGGGTTGGAACTGGGGGATCCTTGTGGTCCCCTCCAACCCTGACAGATTCTGATCTGTTTTAGCAGAGGACTTTAGAGCCCTAACGGCTCAATGGCTGGACTTGATGATCTTGGAGGTCCCTTCCAACCTAAAGGATTCTATGATTCTATGATTATGTGACAAGCAGTTTGAAGGCACCTCAGCTGCCTTGGATGCTGATTTTGTCACAGATAGCAAGAGCAGCAATGTTCCCACATTGCCACAAATACAGTGTGTCAAACGCTTTTGGGGCTTCCCACGCTCCTGTTGTCATGGACATCCTCATGGGGTCTTCATGCTGCTTTCGATGGACCTGAGGGCTTCAGCTGAAGACTCATTTGCTGATGGAACACATGCTGGCTCTGTTTCATGGAGTTACACAGTCTTGGTTTTGTGGTGGCGTGACTAGGAGCACCCTCCTAGCAGGTGTACGAGATGTGTACACGTATTAGTGGTCCACCTGTGGGTTTTGTGAAATTAACCCTACCTCCAGGAGGAGTATTTTTTAGATTTGTATGGTGGGTCATCAGGAGAACTTCTGGATACAACTGAACACGTAGGGATTAGAAATCTTAGAAAGTAAGATAGAGAGCTCTCTAGTAGAATCTGTTTCTCCTAGTAACATCTTCAGGGCTGGAAATGTGTGTGGACACTTGCAGAGAGCTTCTTACATGGTAAACCAAATAGCATTGGGGAGTCTTCTGTTTCTCAGACCATACTGTCGTCTTTTTTTTTTTTTTGTCTGTGAGTACAAAGTATCTGTCTGCAGGCCTGTTAGTCTGATGACTTTGAGCCCTATGTTCCTTTTGGACAATTCCTGCAGGTTTTACAATGCATCTTGCTTGTGTACATAGTTCTGTAGCGTTGCAAGACAAGGCTTTCCTAATGTTATGAATAGTCCATCCCACTATTACTTCATGTCACATAAATCCTAACTTCTAATTGCTATAAAGGTTTACTCCCGGTCAGTGTGGCTCTTAAACTTCATGTTATACTGGTAAGACTGAAAACCTTATAGCCTCTTGTTCCCATGGGAGGCATGGGGTGAAGCTAGAGATCTACTCAATTGCACGTGTTGAGTAAACCATGTGTTTGTCAAATGTGGTTTTTTTTAAAAATTTGTTTCTCAGGCTAAAGCAGTTGTGCTTCGATAACTGCTTCTTTGTGTAGATCAAATTCATTCAACTGGTAGAGCTGTGTTTGGGAACACAGGTCCTAGTTTCATTGGCTGCTGATGCCTCTGTTTACATCTAATAGGCTTTATAAACCCAGGAGCTCATAATCATGGGTACTTGTGCCCATGTTGCCTGATAGTTATACTAACCCATTGGGGTTGAATATAATCATCTTCTCTTTAGATTATGATAAACATTTGATAACCTAGCTGTTCCTAGCAGTTGGCGAGGTCTTATCACTGTTCTCAAGAGAGTTTGTGCCTCTGGCTCAGGAACACCTATCTAATGTCAAGAAGATAATTTCTATGGAGAGGCTTATGCTGTTTGGACAGGACAAATCTTGGGACTATAGAGTTACTGAGTAGGTACTGTTGTCTGTACAAGCAAAATATTTCTAGGATTGCTAAACCATTGCTGCTATTCTCATCTGCTTCTGTTGAGGGGCACCAAGAAGGCCCCATCCTCTCCCTGCCTTGGGTCTGTTAGTGTTCACAGAAGCCTGGAGATCCCCCTCTCTTGCTGCCTTCCTCACCCAGAAAGGGAGAATGGCATCTCTCAAGGGAAGGCAAATGGATGGATTTGCTGACCCCTTTCTAGTTATGCATTTCCAGCTTATAATTGTTACGTGGGAAAGATCAGAGGATTCTTCCAATCATGTCCCATCAAATGCTGTCACTTGTCACACGGCTCATGAGCTATGTCCTGCTCTCTGCCTAGGGCTCGTGCATGCTGCCCCCTCAATCTCTTTGCCTTTTTAAGTGGAAGAACAAGAGGGCAGACTCGTGGGGAGCAGTCAGTCCTGGGAGAATGGCTAACAGGGTCATCACTCATTTTTTCTTTTTCTTGCATTTGTTTTCCTTTTTTTCTTCTATGGCTGTAGAAAGAAGGGAAGAATAATGAAGGAAAAGAGCAAAGGTGTGAAGGAAAATCTAAAAAATAATTAACTTATCTGAGTGGGGAAATACAGAAAATAGGAAAAATTCAAAATAGTGGTTTACTTTGAATACAGAAAATAAAACACAGCTTCTTCATGTTGTGTGTTACTACTTCTGTTTTCCTACTAGCTCCATTAAAACCTCAATAATATACAGGAATCTATTAAAGGTTTTCAAGATGAAACCAAGTTTGGTCATTATCACTAAATGGCTCTTTGGTGGGCTGTATAAAAGGAGTGAATGGTCTCACTGGGGTTCTTAGTGGAAACATGCCCGAACTGCAAACCCAGGATTTCTGCTGGCCTTACATCAGGACTAACAGATGCTGCAGGGAAAGATAAAGAGGCTGACTCTTCTGCTGGCCTCTGCTACCACCCTATTTTCAGGACTACTTCTGCCTCAGGCACTGACTCAGCAGCAGCTCTGGAGTCCTTTTCTGGAGCAATTCTTCCAGTTTTTGTTCTGGAGATCCTCAGGGGAGCCTGCACTGTGGCCGCTCTTGCTGTCCCACAGAGCTCTTCCGGGAGTCAGAGCCTAGCAGCTTTTATCTGCACTGAAATCTGACTATTACTATTTATTTTAAACCAGCACACCTCTTCAATGAATACAAAGAGGCTGATGAATAGAGTGTTTCTGGCAGTCTATTGTCTCTTGTGCCTCTGTTAGGACTCTCACTTGTGAAGTACTTGAAGTGTTAAACCTTCCCTTCAAGCCAGGTTCAGCCAGTGGGATTTCCATGTGGCTAGGGGGGAACCTTACCGTAAAACCTCAGCAACCCTTAACTGCATTCCCCTGTAGCATGATGTAAACCCCTACTGATCGAGGAAACCCTGAACGAGTGTAAAGGACTGACTGACCTTTGGAGAGAGTTTTTATACCATTGTACAAGACCAATTCCTCTGTTACTTAGACTGTTAAGAAGATGGGCTAGCCAGATTTAGACCTGAGAGTAAGACCCGCTGTACAGGATAGCAACAAAGCCAACTCTGTCTCTTGGAAACGAAGAACAGAGGCAGGAAAAGAAGAGAATTGCTGGGATATGGCAGTTTATACTGTCATTTTCCTTGGTCTGTTGCCAAACAGATACAGTCTGTGCTTGGGGAAAACAAGGGAATGAGTCAGTCTTCTCCACTCAGGTTGTTACAGGCACCTCTTGCAGGCTGTAATTTAGACTCTGCTTAGAGGATTTCAGCTGTCAGTTCCACAATGTCCTACTCTTCATGAAAGGACAGGTCTTTGGCCATAGGGTCTGGCTATCATCATGTGGTCAAGGCAAATCCAGTCTGTTGGAGGCTTAGTGGAGACAGGAAATTAAAGCCTCTCTTAGCTGACCTCTGAGGGAGAACCGCCCATCTTTAAGGAGCAGCCAAATTCCCCATCAGACACCTTTGCTCTCCAAAGGGTTTTAGCATTGGGTCGGTAGCAGTGGAATGTCATATGTGTGTAACTCGTGCCACACTTGGCTTCTTGTGCAAGGAGCACAGGGGGATGAGGATGCACAAGGGTTGGTTCCGCAGGGCTGTTCACTGGACCAGATAGAGTTCATGGTACCATGGCTCAGCCATCCAACACCACAGACAGCTTTGTTTCTGCAGGTAGCTGGCACCTCTGCAG
Source organism: Merops nubicus (assembly GCF_000691845.1). NCBI lineage: Eukaryota > Metazoa > Chordata > Aves > Coraciiformes > Meropidae > Merops > Merops nubicus. The sequence continues at coordinate 36,021 of NW_008620895.1, read as the reverse complement.
TGCAGTCATCTGAAAGCATTCTGACAGGGTTGCTGAACCTGCCCAGGGCCTCTCTGCAAGGTTGCTGCATATTGCTTTCCCTTTTAGGAAAAATGTCAAGAGGGGTAAAATCCAGGAGGGATTTCTTAGGGGTTTTTGTGCAGGTCAATAAGCTAGCAAGGCTGCCTAACAAATGCAACCTCACAGCTGAGTCATGTTGCTGCATTCAGGTCACGTTGGACACAGATATTGCTTTTCTGAACTGCCACCTTGGTGGACTCTAGAGACGTCAGTCCCCACAGTTTTGTGGAGAGTGATACTACCCAAGCCTTGTACTAACAGCTATCACTGTGTCTTTGGTGCTCTAGCTGATTCTTTCCTTGCAAAGAAGGAAGAACTTTATTTTTAATGCTACCTCTTTTACATTTTGATGGTAAGAGCTGATAGGAGGTGTATCATGGACCTGTTAGGATGTTGGTTGCCTGCACAACCTTATTCTGCATGGCAATCCTTACGAAAAGCTCACTGAATACATGTCCTTGTGAATTTGAGGAGTGTGAGTATGTCTGCGTGCTCGGTGCCCACTAAATGAAACAGTGGTGGGTGTGCTTGGACTGTGTGGATTTAAGTGTCTGCAGAAGTACTACTCTAAACAAAAGAGTCAAACCTGAGGCTTGGTCTGTGTGGAAATTTTCCAATATTTTTCATCTATTGCTCATAAAGGTTTGATGAACACGTTGTGATCCAGAGAGCTGCTATTGTCTGCATCATGCAGTAAGTCAGTGTAACAAGAACAAAGTTCCTGACTGGGCAACCTGCTTAGAAAATGTACCTGTTTCTGCTGAGGTTAGTCTGCTTTTTCTGAGCTTTTCTTTTTCATACATACAGTTGTAGTTGCTTGTGAATGGAAATAGGAAATAAAAAATCATACCTTGTATGAGATTAAAAAAAAAAACAAACAAACAAACAAAAAAAAAAACCAGTTGCATTTCTGTTCCCAGCAGAGAGTTTTATCTTGCATGTTGAATTGCAAATAGAAATTCCAATGGAGTTACAAAAAATGATGTTCTGAGCTTAGTTTCTGCTAAAAGCAGGTCTGAATGCAAGTTGTTGTTTTAATTAACTAGGTGGTTTGTAATCCATTCTATCCTGACAGGGATACAAGTGGCTAGTTCAGTGTCGTAATGGTGGAAATACCATCAGGAAAACATCTCTGTTTGGGGAGAATTCCTTTGTCTGAATAAACCTTCATGTCCAAAGACAATTTGAATGATAAACCCAAAAGATATTACTTTTTTTGTTTTACATTTTACTTACCTGGACACTTGTGCTATTTAACTCTGTAGCTACCTGTTTGTTATTTGGCTGAATTAAACACTGCTGCATTCGTTAGCATATCCAAGAGCTCAGTAATACAATCGGGCACTAATGCATTCATTTTCTACTTGACTGCTCATTCATTGAGATGTTAGTACATAGGAAGAATATGATCAGAGTGACTGTGGGATGAACTAATCAATTCATAATGAATAACCTGAAAATACAGATGTCTGTGGGAGATGTCCTCAGCACAGACTGAATTCAGCAGAACTGGAAGAGAGCAGTTGCAGGAGAACCCCAGAAAGGTGGGACGTTCAGCCCTGAGCTGGCATGTCACCACCTTATTTCCTCAAAAAACTCTTTTCCAGACCTTACCAGGAGTCAGTTCAAGAGCTGCAAACTGGGTGCCTCTGGAGCAGCCTTCCACTGCACACACAACCCAGCAGCCTGTGCTGAAGCTGCAGAGAATTTTATTTGTGAGGGCTGAGTAGGGGGAACTGCTGGGGCTTCCTCAATGCTGACTGCTCCTTTCTGTTTGCCTTTCCTCATCCCAGCCCCTGCCAGGAATTTGTCATCTGGATATTTTTTTTTTTTGGAGGGGGGGGGGGTTTGGTTTGTGGTTTTTTTTTTTTTTTTTTTTTTTTGTTTTTGTTTTTGTTTTTGTTTTTTGTTTTCTTTTGGTTCTGAGCAGCTTGCTCTTACTGGTTTTACTTTAACTTTTCTCTTGGGAGTTAATTATTACAGACAGTTCTGCGTAATCTTTCTCACTGCAAATAAGAAAGCTGAGCTGAGGTACAGTCCTGTGGCTGGGATCCATTTTAAGCCAAGGCAGGCTTCAGAGGTGCATAAAAACTATTGTAAAGGAGCTGGAGCAAGTGTGGGTTGCTAACATTTGTGTTGTCTCAAGTGAGATTTGAAACCCACTATTGTTTTTACCATGTTAACAACTCTTGTCATAGAATCACAGAATCATTTTGGTTGGTAAAGACCTTTAGGATTGTTGAGTCCAACTATTCCCCCAGCACTGCCAGGTCACCACTGACCCATGTCCCACAGCATCACATCTACACATATTTTAACTCCCTCTAGGGATGGGGACTCCACCACTGCCCTGGGCAGCCTGGGACAGGGCTAAACAACACCTTGGGGAAAGAAACTTCCTAATATCCACCCTAAACCTCCCCTCGTGCAAGTAGAGGCCATTTCATTTTATTTTATCACTGTTTACTTAGTAGTAGAGACTGACCCCCACCTGGCTCCAGCCTCCTGTCAGGGAGCTGTGCAGAGCCAGAAGGTCTCCCCTGAGCCTCCTTTGCTCCAGGCTCAGCACCCCCAGGTCCCTCAGCTGCTCCTCACCACACTTGGGCTCTGCACCCTTCCCCAGCTCTTTTTTCAAGAGCCAGCCTGACCCAGGGCAGATCCTGGTGTACAGAGGGGTTCATGAACCAGGGGGACAGGCAGGCAGCGAAATGGCCTCGCCTGAGCCGGCAGCTCCTGTGGGCGAGGTGTGGGCACAGCCATCAGCGACTGCCTCCCGGTGCCGTACCAGCGGCCTCAGGAGCACAGGAACCCGTCCTGCTCCTGGCTCGAGAGGCGACCTCGGCCACCATCCATTGCCCTCCCAGAAGACCTGGCTATGGTCACGACTCAGCCAAAAGCCACTGCTGGAAGGAGTGCGGTGACCCAGACGGAGCTCCCTCACAGACACGGAGCTGTGCAGGCCTCTGGCTGTGGGCAGTGCCCAAGCCTGTCGCTCCTCCCGGCGGGCAGCAGACAGAGCCTGTGTGCAGGGTGACCTGGGGTGACCTGCTCGGCCTGCTGGCAGAGCTGGAAGAAGTGGAAAGGTTACAGAGTGTCAGGGAGTGTGAGAGGGGGAGAGACTGATGGAGCCACATGCTGAGGCAAAGGCACCAGATGGAGGACCCGCAAGAGGCAGAGGATCCCCGGCCCCCTTGCTGCCAGGTGCAGGGACATGGGAGATGGGGAAATGGGAGCAGGTCCCTGCTCACGGGGCAGGAAAATCCCCTCCTGGCTTCCCCCACCTTCCCAGTGACCCTTACACAAAGCTATGGGGCACTGGAACCCGAGGGCGAGGCATACGAGAACATGGATGGAAGTCCCATGGCAGGTCAGTCAGCCCCACGTGGTAGGACTGCCTCTGATAAGAAAGAAAGGAGGGGAGGTGTTGTAGGAGATTCCCTTCTGAGGGGAGCAGGGGCCCCCGTATGCCGACCGCATCCATCCCCCAGGGAAGTCTGCTGCCTCCCTGGGGCTGTGTTAGAGACATTCCCAGGCAGCTCCCTAGGAAAATGAAAATGAGAGAGTTTTCAGTTCTTGGTGAAGCACAGAGGGGGTTAGCAAAACCACTACCACGGACTGCTGGAGGGCAGACTTCAGCCTGTTCAGGATGCTGGTCAGGAGAGTCCCTTGGGAGACAGTTCGGAAGGGCAAAGAGGTCCAGGAAAGTTGGACATTCTTTAAGAAGGAAGTCTTAGAGGTGCAGGAGCAGGCTGGCCCCATGTGTTGTAAGGCAAACCAGTGGGGAAGACAGCTGGCCTGGCTGAACAGGGAGCTTCTGCTGGGACTGGGGAACAAAGGGAACCACCTTTGGAAGAAAGGGCAGGGAACTCAAAAGGAGGACAGGGATCTAGTTAGGTCATGCAGAGAGAACACTAGAAAGGCAAAAGTCCAGCTAGCAGTTAATCTGGCCACTGTTGTAAGAGAAGTATATATGTAAAAAACTTTTTTATTCATATACATTAAAAATAAAAAGAGAGCCAGGGAGAGTCTCCCTGATTGAAAATGATGTTTAATAGAGGTGCATCTGTCCTGCAGAGTGGAGGCTGCGTAGTCAGGGGAGTCAATGGATCAAGGAGAGGGGAGTTGAGAGAGATTTAGTTAAAGGCAGGTAAAGTTGAGCTCGAGCTGTGTGTGCCTGTGCATGCCCCTGCGCCTGCGTGTCTCTGTGGGTGGGATTTTTCTTCCCTGCTCTTTCACCGCCCAACATTCTTTATTGTCTCTAGCAGGTAGATCACTCGTTGCTATAAATTTTCTTATATCCAGTGCTTTTCCAATTATGGATAACAACAGGAAAGCAGTCATTGGTTTCTAAAAGGTCATCAAGATATAGGGCCTGATTGGGAAGGGGATGACTTATGGCATTAGCTTGTGTAAATCTGGGGAAGTTTTATGCACAAGTCAGGCACGAAATGTAAGTGAGATTCATAAAAAACGGAGATTTACACTGGCTTCAGTTAGTGAAAATCAAAATGGTTATGAAAATTTCCCATTCTCTCTATGCCTGTATAGGCAGAGAGTAAGCTTTAAATGTTGTTGAAGTGCCTGTGGTGCTGGGGAAGGGTTGTCCTGCCAGCCCTGGGTGATGGACCGCTGTCTGTCCAGAGGATGCTCAGGGTGCAAAGCACTGGTAAATACGAGCTTCTCCCGTGCCTTGCCTTGCCAGTCAGCTAGAGGTGACCTCCTCCATGCATGAAAGGGCAATTTGGTGTTGTCTGAGTGCTGGCAGCATCCAGTGAAAGGTGATGGCTGAGACGGAGCCACTTCTCAGGTGACATCAGGATTAATGCTACTGTCCTTTTTGCACCTACAAAGTCACTGCACATCTGTGAGGCTTCTGTCATTGAATTTGTCAGGTTTGCATGGGCACATGGACCTGCTCAGGTCATCACCTGCTGCTGGCTGTCTGCTGCAAGCGATTGGAGGGAGTGTTGAAGAACAGGGGAGGTTGCAAGCCCTGAAGGCTGTGATCAGAGGAGACGTGTTAATCCTGAGCTGTGGCACAGGCAGCGGTTACATCCCAAAGGGTTGCTTGCCTTACCTATGTGCTGAAAGTGTCCATCAGTCTCCATAGTGCAGCCACTGCTGCTGTCAGTGACATAAGGTGACAGCCTGCTTCCCACTGGTACAGCAATGTTGTACCGAAGGGCCTGGCTCCATCTTGAGTGGTGCAGCCTGTGAGAAGAAGAATTAAAAACCTCTCCAGTTTTATGTCCTGGCCTGTCCCACAGGTTTGCTTTATGCTTCCCTGTGCTGCTGACATACCTCTTCTTGACTTTTCTTCCAGTTACAGGAACTCAAAGGAGGACAAAGTAGTGACATTATCACAGAATAATAAAATGGTAGAGGTTGGAAGGGATCTCTGGAGAACATCTCTGTCTGTAAGACAGACCAAGTTCAACCATAGCATGTGAGATAAAGACAAGGCAGAAACAGGGTTGTTTTCCAGACACACAGTTACATTCTTTTTAAAAAAAAAGCCATGTAGATAAAATTTCCAGTGCCCCTGGCATGCTGCATGGCTGGGAGCATGGCAAGCAGCCAGAGCCACCGCCATTTCTGACCGTGCTGCCTCTCCACAACCAAACATGTACAACACAGCAGGTCTGCCCTCTAAGCCTGCTTCAAAACACAACAACCCAAGAGTTGGTACAGAGGTGTCTGGCAGCAAAAAAGGTGTTGGGAGCTGCCATGAGCTACTTAACCTTCTGACTAATGCACAAAGTCATTTCTGTCACAGCTGTCTGAACAATGTATTTGCCAATTAAGTTAATTCAATCAAATGCCTTGTATCCAGTAGAAAAGGCAGAGCAAATCCAGGTGAGGGAGAGAGAATAGAACCAAAACTCCCCTCTCCATCATCTGAAACCATGTTTTCTGAAAGTATGATGTTGCAGCAGGCTTTGCACAATGAGCTGGGGTTGAAGTAGAACATTTCCAGGACAGACAGCATCATGAGCGGGTTACAGCTGGCTGTGGGAGTCTGCTTCCTATGATTTCTGTGACCCTACCACTGTCCTGATGTAATTTAATAGAGAAAGTGTGAATGTTTTAATATTTGCTTGAGAGCAGTACATGGAGTGTAGGAGAAGGTGTTGGGGAGTGGTAAAAAAAATGGCATCTGCTTTATGGAGAGTGACTACAAGGCTCCCCTATCTGGGCAGAGGTTCACCAAGTACCTCCAGATGTGCCTGTAAAATACTTTGTGTTTTAAGGCTGGATATCAGAACCACAGAAGATGTGCAGGGTGGAACACACATGGCACAGCTCAGGTTTCAACAGCCACTGACAGATTCGGTCACCAAAAGGAGTCCCAGAAGGAAGGATGAAGGTTTATGGTAGGATCAGAAAGTGCAGAACATCAGAGCTCTGTTTGTTCCAGAGGGAACAAACGTTCAGTGGACTTGCTGCAGCCACTCCTTTGGAAGCAGGATATGGCCACAGGCTGATATGATGGGGCAGGAAAAAGCCAAACGAGACTCTTCTTCCTTGACCTGTTCAACCCCACCAGGGTGGCCCAAGGTCTGTCTAAATGAGGACATGATACAGCCTGACAGCAGGAAAGGTCAATCAATCAGGGGGCTGCCCTTTGCTGGTGCAATGATGATTAAACTGGGCTTTGCCAGGTTATGTTGCAATTTGGCTCGCTGCCCATCTGTCTTGCCATGTTAAATATCTCCATAGCCATGTGGAGGTCATGACCAAATCCAGGAGATCCCAGCTCATGTAAATTATCCTCCTTATCCCCTAGTCTCATAAGAGCTTGTAAGAGTAAGTGCTCGTAGTTGCAGCATCCCTTCCATGACATGGGGGTTTATGCAGCATCTGGGCCTGGCAGTATCTCTCCCCTCCAAGGACAAGGAGGAGGGAGAGACAAATTGTCAGTTCCTTTTTTTGCCTTCCCCCCTCTTCTCCCCCCTTCTTTTTGGCCTTGTTGGCAGGACAAAGAATGACAACTGAGCGAATGTGCTGGTTTCCAGATTGACACCGAGTGAATACGGCCGCTTGTAATCACTGCCTACGAGCATTTATCACTTCCACAGATTATAACATGGGGAGCAGGTGTCTGACCTGCAATGACAAAAACATGGAGTGGTGGTAGGAAGGAAGGAAATAGATAAGATGTCATTTTTCAGCACAATTTTTCTCTTTTTAATGTTCTCTTAGATTATGGGAAACAATCATAGGATGGGGAACGCCGATGTTTTATGGTGTCAGTAGGGTTTAAGGTTTTAGGTGCAAAAAAAAATGTGATGCTGGATCCTGTATATTATTGGGTATTTATAGGACACACGAAGTTGTGAGGTTTTTAAATTTATTTACTTGAGTCGAGAAAGATAAATGGGATTCTTTATCCAAGTACTTGTATCCAAAGGAAATTAGAAGAAACACAGTCTTCTTCAACTTGGCCTCCACTTAGGTTGGAAAAATTACACAGGAATGACCCTTCTTAGATTGAAGAACTACTCATGCCTCAAAGGACGTGGTTGAAATTAGTTTGTAAAAGTCTTTCCTCCTCATATTGCACATTTTCTTATATTAATCTCTACCTTTTTCCCGGTAGACGTGCCACCAAAAAAAAAAAAAAAAAAAGTGTATATCCACCAACTTTGCTGTGGTATCTTCTTCTACTACTACTTTTAAACACACGCCTCTGTGTGACCCATGAATGCTGCTTTAGTGCTGACTTCAGTTTTCCGTCACTGAACATATTTCAAGATGGAAAATGGTTTTAACTTTCCTGATCTGCAGTTTTGGGTTTAAAACCCCATCTCTCATTTTAATAATAGTCATAATCCTATTCTGATCTGCTTTCATGTTTTGCATCTGAAGAGCTGGCAAATGTCCTACACGGTTAAGCATCGCAACATCCTAGGACCACTGATGTGCAAACCGTCAGAATTCAGATCCAGTGCGTTGCACAAATCGGAGCTGTTTGTATCTGAAACTTTGTTTTAGATTCATTACTGTAATGTACTAATGGGAAAGGAGGAACTGAAAGGCAATGAGATCTTGCAGGTCACATGTTGAATGTAACCAGATAAAGGAGCAACCCATCCCCCTGTCTTCAGAAGGTATGGTAGGAAGATATGGTTGCAGGTCAGCCTGGCAGCTGCAGTCTCTGGCTATGAGAAATGCCCACTGCAGATACTGAAGGGATGCCAACCTTTGTGTTGTCTGCAGATGCATGTGAATTAGTTCAGGACTCTTCAGGAGAATTTTAGGGTTGTTGCTGCTGTTGAGCACTGAAAGAACAGCTTCTGTAAGGACTGATATCCTCCCTCCGTGGTTGATTTGGTCGATTGTGATTGATTAGCTTAAACTAAGCCTAGACATGATTTGGAGCCAGAGGCTGCACTACACGTATGGTGGGTCTTTCTCATCTCTTTGTTCAATGGGAATAAACCAGACTTTCCTTTGCTGCAAATTTCAAAGCAGTGTGGTCTGTGTACCCATCACACATCTTGTGTCTTGCTTTCCCCCTGACATTGCAGTGTCTAAGGCAAGTGCCAGGATCCCCATTTCAGAATGACCTCCATCCTTGCCGGCACTGCTCCATTCACCCTTGCCATGCAAAGGAACAGCCCATGTGGGATGCCACTCTCTGTACCTGAGACCAAGGAAAGAAGAAATAGTGTCTCAGAGGCAGGCACCACAAGGCAACACACAAGTGTGCAGAAGGATTCATTAAACCACTATTCGCAGTGGAGACAGGAGGCAGAGGACAGAAAGGAGAGGTGAATTTGGGAGAGAAACCTTGGGCTGCAGGCATGTATAGGGGTTGTCTCTGCCTGCACCCAGCAGTTTCTCTCCCCTGGGAGCAGGAGCACTCTGGGTGCATCTGCACAGTCCATCTGGCAGCAGCTGGTCCTTGTAGCACTGTAGTGCAGTTTGGTAGCACGAGGTCTGCGTGTTCAGATCAGCCTCCAAAGCACATCTCCACATCCTTGAAAGTCAACCCCTCAGAAATGACAGGGGGGAAGAAGGATTTCAAAGCACACCTCTTTTTGTCCTTGCTTTGGTGTTCTTTGATAGAAATGCTAGGGGAGGGAGGCTTTTCATGTTGTTCTACCAAACCGAAATAAAAATAAGGATAAAACTTTGGAGATGGTGGTAATGAAATTAAGGGGTTTGGTTGTCTCTATCTGTAACAACCTTCTGGCTAGTAATCTGAACAGAAATAATAATTTGAAAGGGAAGATAATTAAATTAAACAGGAAACCAAACAGGAGAAATAAGACTTTTGATGAAGAAGAGCGGCTGGGGAAAAAGTAGAGGAGGTGGCAGCGAAAAGCAGCACATCTCTTTAAATTGTCAGTCTCTCAGGGCAAGGTTGCAGCAGACATAATGAGTGTCCTAGTGAATTATCTCCCACTTTTATTGTCTGTTGCTACCATGGAAAGATGGGGAGGTGGGGAAACTAACTTTTTTTTTTTTTTTGAATTTGGACAGACTTAAAGAAGTGGCATCAAATTTGAAGGGCACCCAATCAATCTGTTGTCCTAGCTGCATGAAATTGTATTTCCCTGCCACTTCATATCTTATTTGCAGCAGCTGGGCTGTAAGTCATTGGTGATAACATTCTTTATTATGCAGCCGTGTTTATGAACTGTGCCTGGAAAGAGATGATAGAAATATGCAGCAATATGCAAAGGGGGGGATGCTGGGGGGAGGGGGAATAAATGCTAGTTGCTAGGGCAACCGTGGGGCTATTTTGGGCATCAAATTTTGCAGATGATGAAAAGCATTTTCATGTGATGGTTGGTCTCTCTGGGAAGAGAAGGGGAGAGAGGGCACACAATAAACTGGGAAGATAATATTCAAGAATGTAGTGGCTTAATTTTTTTTCATATATAAATACATATATAGTTTCAGCTGTATTGGAAATGTATGAAAACTAAAGAAGCCAGTACCTCCTAGTTAAGGGCAAGGAGAAATGTTTTAAATAACTAAACAGGAAATGGCATGCTAGTAATTTGGGAGGCTTTCCTACAGCAGTTGGCAGAGTCTAAATCTGGGCAGTGCTCTCCAAGCACTGCCTGAGTCACGCTGGTGTCTCAGTCCCCCCTGCTTGCACCCGCTCTGTCTCACCACAGACAGCTGGCACCTCTTTCCCCCAAAGGCTGCCTCCACCTTCATGACAGCAGCAGTTGGGTCAAGTCATGCACAGCCCTTTCTGTCACAGGATAAAAAACCCCAAAGACTACCCTTGACTCTTGCAAGGATTAAATGATACCTGTGCTTGATACCCATTAAAACACTAAGATTCATTAAAAATGGGAATTGCTTTCAGGCAGCTGGCTTCAGTCAGAAATCTCCAGCCTGGAGGATGCGAGCTGCTCTCACCATGCTGTCATGGAGGAAATGTGCCCAATGCACACGGGCTGGGGCAGAGGCAGAAGATCCTTCTGGGGAAGATCCTGGGGACTTTCAGGACTGAGGTTCAAGTATGGGAGTCGGGCAGTCTGGACATTGAATGCTGTTGACTTTGCAACACTTTGAGCTGAAAGTAGTCCTGAAGAGTTGTAAGGACCAAGGGCACTTTTACAGAATGAGCACAAGTTTCCCATTTTCAGCCTGTAACAGAGCAGTACTCCCTATAACTCTGCTATAACTATATATGTACCTATACCAGAGTTAAGGAAGACCTTATAGCAGTTTTCTGGTACTTAAAGGGGGCCTACAGGAAAGATGGGAGAGACCTTTTAATCAGGGATTGTAGTGATAGGATGAGGGGTAATGGTTTCAAACTGAAAGAGGGGAGATTTAGATTAGTTATAAGGAAGAATTCTTTATTGCGAGCATTGTGAGACACTGGAACAGGTTGCCCAAAGAAGTTGTAGATGTCTGCTCCCTGGAAGCGTTCAAAGTCTGGTTGGATGTGGCTTTGAGCAACCTGGTCTAGTAGGAGGTGTCCCTTCCCATGGCAGTGGGTTTGGATCTAGATGATCTTTAAGACTGCTTCCAACCCAAACCATTCTGTGATTCCACAGCAGAGAGAAAAGACAGGTGGTAGCAGGGGGTGCGAGGCTGAGATCACCTTCATTTGCTGCAGCTGGGATCAGGGTGGATCCTCCTCTTCTGGTTGATCCTGGGTGGGAATACAAAGGGCAGCCCAGTTAAGGTTTTATACCTTCACCCATGGACCTCTCACAGCAGTGGGAAGGGCAGGAGTGGCTGCGCTTAGGGAAGGTGAAGCAGGACTGTGAGCAGGGTAAGAGCTTGTCCTGATGCCTGAGCTTCTGGCTTTCCTTAGAGTAAGGTCTGCTTATGCTCTAGACTAGCTCTGTTGCAGTGATGTTTTTCTTAATTTGACTTTACTAGAATTGCTCCAAATGAGAACGAGCTTATGAGTATTGTTTGCAGCCCCTGGATGATCCCTGTTGCTCGAGCCATTCTTAAAATCCTTGAGACTCTGAATATATAGGCACATTAAGCCAGTTAAAATGAACTGCACATGTTTTCAGCAAGAAATCTATTTCAAATGCAATATAATGTGACTCTCTTATTGCTCTAAAGTTGTGTTTTTAATTAAGTAGTTACCAGTGGCAGAGAGATTCTTCTTGAATAATTAAATCAAGGTAGTTTAGTGAGTAATTGTAAAGTGAATTGCTGAGACCATCAGGCTGCTGTTGAGACAGTCTGTTTTCCTTCAGAAAATTAATCCAAGTGACACGTGTTGCTAAGAAAGTAGTAGAACATTATGCTGAGTAATGGGCATTTGTCTTGGTAGGCTTTGTGTCTCAGAGCTGCATCTTTGTAATTCTGCCTTCCCCTTTTCCAGTTGTCTTCTCCAGAAACAAATGCTGATGATTTACCACTTTGCACCTTATCTTTCCCTTAATCTGCTGCCCTGGGTAGTTCAGTACAAGAGGCTGAAAAGGAACTGGGTGATAATTTAGTTACTAAACAACATAAGCACAGACTTGATTTTAACAGTTCTCTTGTGGATGATGCTGGACTTTCTGGTCTGGATTTCCTAGCTTTTGGCCAAGGCAGAACTGAGCCAGCCCTGTCTCTTACACCCTAGCATCTAGTTCAGAGCTGTTGCTGCTTGTGTGTTAATTTGGTACTTCAGGCGTCTTACTTGGCATGTGGTAATTGTCTCACTGAATTCAGAATTCACTACTCTGAATAAACGATCTAACTATCAGACAGTATATAAACTACCAATAGATATCCTCCATCGTATTAAACTTCGTTTGCCAGGAGATCAAGAGGACATCCTCTGCACAAACCCTAAATGTGTACAGGAACCTCCTGCAGCAGTCTATCCAGACTGCCTACAAATAGGCATCCATCCACACGCATAGTGAAGGAAAATATGTGCATGCTGTAGAAACAATATTTTTGACAGATTTGTTATTTTTGAAAGCCTGCATCATGTTCCATTAGCAGCTTTCCTTGCTCCGTGTGAACAAGGAAACATATATGTCCTACAAATATGAGCATTACCCAAATTTTGGGGAAGCTTAACTGACTCTGAAGCAGCTTGTTGATATTTTCAAAGGCAAAATGAAGAATTAAGTGAGGAGAGCCTTACCACCCTCCTCAGGCGTCAGCAACCACACAATAATTTAGCAGTTGATGCTTTGTTAGGGTGTTTATTCTGTAACCACAAAGTCCCTGAGGACTTAGAGGGAAGCTGGTATCTTACAGATTTACTTCTATGAAGTGGGATTTTTTTGCATAGCACCTCGATAATTTAGGAATTCAGTCTTATTGAAAAGCATTTGGGTACCTTTGGAAATCCCATTCATGACTCTCCGTTATGCTTTACGAGCCTGCAGCCCGCAATGGGGCTGGTATTTCATGCTCTAGGTAACAATGTAAAACTCTGTGGTTTTTAGCACCCTACTGGCTTTTCACTGGGAGAACAATTCACAGGCATATTTTTCCTAGAGCAGACTCAATTCCCCACGCTTTTTCTGGAGTCTTCCCACTGTCACCTTTTGGTTTTTTCTCAAAGCTTCAAGGGTTTCCTAGCAGAGATGGGGGCAGATTTTCTGCAGCTCCAGGCTCTGCTCTCGAGTCTGTCATTACTTGCTGGAGTCTGGACAAAACTACTCTTTCTGCCTCTGTCTGCATCTCTCTAAAATAGAGATATTGGCACCCATAGGGGCAATGGATGGGGCAAGGAGGAAGCCATTGGGAGAATAGAGGCTGTAGAGCATCCTTAGCTGGTAATCAGCTGCTGAAGTTTTGATGAAAAGTCAGATTGTAAAAGTTTTTAGAAGAATTGTCCCACTTCTTGCTACTGAAGGTAGCAGATACTTTCTAATTTTTCACTTTTGCTATTAAGAGAAAGTTTAGACAGGAAAAGTGTTGGGGTTTTTCTTAAATTTTATTTTTAAAGGCTTTTCCTGTGTGTTTCCAACTGCATTGTCCGTCAACAGTAGGTTGGATTTCTGATGCTGTAAATCCATATTGGTGCTGAGAACCTGGAAACATTTATTTCTTCATTCCTGGTCCCTCTTGTGCCTGAACTAGCAAAAACACTGAGCACAAAGTTGAATCTATCTTTGTGTGCTGTGTAGTGCAAATATTATTGAAACAAACACAGGTATAAAATTAGGGAATAATATAGATTTTTTTTTTTTCCCCCTCCCAGGACATGGAAGCTCCTGCCTGTGAATTGAATACCAAAGACAATCAAGATCTTGGTGACAGACAGAAGGTCAGTTTTGAGCTTTGTTTAATCCCAAACTAAATCACACTTCTTAACAATGATTGAATTGATGTCTTCTGCTTTACAAAAACAGATGTTTACTCTGGTTATCAAAAATTAGCCTTTATCATTGCTGAGATGATTTATGACATGTAGCCAGCCTGGGGTGATGTTTTTGACACTGGTTCCAGGTGTGAAACCCAGGCTCAGCTTTACTTGAAACTCGGGTTCAGGATCATACTCTGTTAGAGGCTCTTCATGTAGTTGTTTGGTGCAGGATATGGAAATGGATATAAGCATCTTGTTTTGATGCTTGCATCTGAGACTGTAAGCTTGCCTGTATGCCTAAAGTTCTCCTGCACTTACCCAGAACTCCTTTGGTAGTACACATGTTCCTGCTCCTTTTTTGTAAGGGAGCAAAGAAGTGGTGTTTCACAGCATTCTGTGTGGTCTGTGGATTCTGTCTGGAGTAGGACAAGTATTTAAAAACAAACAGCCCCCCTTGCAAATATTTACGTAAATGTTCCTCTTTTACTCTTAATATTCCATTTACATGTGGGATTTGAAAAGATGCCTTTTAATCCCAACAATGACAAAGGTGATGGCATTGCCATCCAACATTTCCACGTGACTTTTTTTTCTTTTTCTCAACCTTATTTATAAGAGGAGTGTAAATGAGAATAAGAAATAGAAAGTGTCTTCATGTGCCAGTTTCTATCACCTCACTTCCAAATTTAGTTTGCTGGTTTTAATCAGAGGGCATGTCAAATGTAGAAACAAACTTTAACAGAACATGTGCATTTGTGTTTGACCAGCCTGCAATTAAATTAGGCTGCATACTGAGGCTTGTCACAGCATCACTGGGGGAGATTTTTGGGTTTTTTTTAGAGAAGTTTGTATGCAAGGAGAGAGTTTATAATTTTTGAAGAAGCTTGTGTGTGTGTATACACACATTCTTGATATATTTATACATATGAAATATATATGTATATTATTGAGATATGGATTTTGCAGTAACCTAAATGTCTGTCCCAAATCTCAGCTTTGCGTGGCTATTTGGTTCCTACTCTAATGGAAATTATGGTGTAATGGCTTTTACTATAGCTCTTTTTGTATGGAAAGAGCTGAGGGGAGTCAGTGCTGCTAAAGGACTGTTTTCTTAAAGGCCATGGAAATTGTTTATAAAGCTCTTGCATCTGTCCCGTGTGTGTGTCAAACTTAGCATCTTTTATTGAGAAGGTTACTTTAATGTGTGACGTTTTCATAGGCAGGTGCACACCAAGTTGGTTGCTCTGAGCAGAAAAATTACATCTAAGAGAAGCTTTAGAAGGGAAAAAAAATTGCTTAAAGCCACACTGCTTTGTCCCGTCAGCATGAGGGTAACCTCAGTTCCTGGGAGTGAAACTTGGAGGGTGAATGCTCTGGGAAGGGAGGGCTGGCATTTAAAGCAGGACACAGGCCTGCAGACTAAGCAGGCACCACCTTTATGCCCCTGTGGATACTCAAATCTAATGAGTATTAAAACATGTGCTTGATTTTTACTCAGACTTAGATGCACAGGGCTGGAAGGAGCCTCAAGTGTTGCTATAGTCCCCCTCACTGCTTTGGTGACAGACTAGCTGTGCCTTTCCCTATAATTTCAGCTCCTAATGCCTCAGCCAGGCTCAAGGGGGCAGAAACTTTTGCCTCTTCATTTTGAGCCTGCAACAATGGCTGAGCTATGGGCCTCACCTCAGGGTGAAGGAGGTAGCCTTCCTCCTTATGGTGTCCTCATGAATAATTCCTTCACTCGCCCACTTGATTTCAGGTTTCCCAAAATAACTGACACTTTTCACACTGAGAGTGAGCAATCCTGGGGAAAGTAAAATACATTTAACAGCAGCACCATCATGAGAGAGCCCTGAACATGCTGATGATTAAAAAATAAAAAAGGCAGAAGAGGTTCTGTAGGAAATGTTGAGAGTTGGTGGGGAAAACACCATGATCCCTTCATCCTCCCATTTGCAGTGAACATCTGCCTTGATTTCTTCTTTGGGGATGTGACTGTCTTCTGTCTCTGAATCCACATTCCTGGGAGCCGAGGTCCCTGGGAAGGTGGGAGGGACAATCTGGGTGATAGCGCATGGCTTGATCTGCTGTGTCAGGATCCATCCTGCCTGCCTGAGCAGCCTTTCCTCTTCAGACAATTCAGAGCGTGACTCCCCTCTTCAGATGTGCTGTACAATGTCTCTCCACTGGATACCCACCGAATGCCTAATTTTTAACCACTCTGTCTGTCAGATCCACAAAAGCTGTTAGTGGAGGTGTTTGCATAAAAGAGCTCCACTATAGGTATCTGAGAGCAGCTGGCAATGCTCTAGCTGGCATCCAGCAGTGCTGATCGAGGCAGGATGCTTTAGTCTTGCTAGCTTAATGGCCATGTGCATTTTCTTAATGTACCCTCCCCCTCAATTGCCTCCTAAATTAGCATGCAGGATGCATCCAACCTTGGAAAAAAAAGAAGTTTGGAGCCTCTTTGATTCAGACAAGACAGGTTGTGGTATTATGGAAAATAAACTGCAAATCTGACGTAGACTGGAGTGGAGAGTGGGCTCGGCCTTGGCTCTGCCCAGGCTCACACAATGCAGACTGAGGCATGTGGGAAGAGATGGCTTCACCTCGTACAACCTTGCTCAGCATCGTGAGCTCAGCCCAGGTTCAGCCTTTGGCTTTGACAGCTTGGCTTTTTGAGGCTTTGTGTCTGTATTAAAGCAGACTGAGATGTGAGTTTCCCAGGTAACTGGCACCTCTTTGAGGGAGAGACAGTCACATTGCTGTGAAGAGAAGAGTCAGTGTGTGCTGCTCCAGTCTCCACTGAGCATCTTTGGCAGCTGATGTATTTCCCAGTTATGTGAGTGTTTAAGATGCTGGATGATTTCTCCACCAAATTTCTCTGCATGGTTAATGGCCACACTATGGAAGTGTAGCACCTGTGGCACGTGTTGGGTTTTTTTTTCCCCTCAATGTCCTCCTTTTTTCTTCTGTCCTCCATGTCTCCTGCCCTTCAACACTGTGCTTTTAAATCTAAGATCAGTTTGACTTTAGGCTAAGGACAATCCATAACAAGAGCAGGACTCATGTAGGAGCAGGTGCATCAGGCAAGAGAGCCCCAGCCTGCTGCTGCCATCTGTGATCTACCTTCCTTGGTCTGCTGCTGTTTCCTGGGACACTTGTCAGTAATACCTGTGCTTGGTGTTGAACACACAATTGCTCTTGGAGAATTCATGCCTGAAATCACAGGGATTTCGAGGTGTTTGTGCCCGCAGCAGCCAGGGCTGCAGGGCAGGAGCTGGGAGTGCAAGTGTGTGCTGCGCTGAGTGCACAGTGTTCTCTTGCTTTTGTGGCAACCTCTGGGGTTCCTGGAAACTTCAGGATGAGATGGGATAATGATGATAACAGAGGAAAACTGCTGAAGGATGATTTGCTTTAATGAGTGCAGACACACAGGGAAGCAGGTACTGTTTTGCTGTGGTGGCTTGCTGAAAACTAACCACGTAAGTAGATGTTAGTGCTTGCAGGGCTTGTGGTGCACTCGGAGGTGCAAATAACGGATTCCAAAGTTGATATAATCAAAGAATAAAAGAAGATTGGATGTTAGAGGCTAAGCTGTTGTGAATTAAAGGAGCTCTGCTGAGCTCATTGCAGTTGTTCTGGGTTTTTACAAATATAAGCGAGAGGGAGCTGGCTCTGGTTTTCCAGCTGATGGTTGGTTAGGAAATGCTGTTTTCTGGTATGTGGGGAAAAGTGAGTGGGGCAATTTGGTTTTCCTAACATAGAGTGTTTCCAGTTAGAGCCTTCCTACATGTACTGTAGCCAGACAGACCTGTTGTCCTCTTAAAAGCTGCAAATTACACAGGCAAATGTAATTACCCATTCCCTTTGTTATTAGTGTGCAGCTAGGAAGCTTCAAGCAATTGTCCCTTTCTTGGTATTTCAAAGCTCACTTGCAAGATGCATCCTTGATATTGAACACAATGAGATGTCCTTTTTTTTTTTTTCAAATTCAATTAAACATTTGCCTACTGTGACTCTTTATTCACTGCAAATTGTCTCTGTAAATAATCTTCATCAAAAGTCAGAACCAATCCCCATTAGTTGTTTAGATTAATTAATGAGTCCCCCTGGAGCCACCCAAATGAATTCAATTTAAACGTCAACAACTTGGCTAAGGAGTTTCCCAGGTTGGCATTAAGACAATATTAAACCTGCAATAAGTCACATTTAAAATGTTAATTCAAAGAAGCTCTCCATTTAGAGCATTTAATTAAATCCTTAAATAAACTGCATGGGCTCAATACCAGATGGTTCTGCATTTTCATTGCAGCAGAGAGCCTTGAAGTCATTGAGGGAAGTAATATTTGAGGCATGGTGAAGATAACCAGGATATATAGTGTAATAAAATCTAATCTTGTTTCCAGCAGGGAGATTCAGTGTATGTACACAACCTAGGCTAAAATTGTAAGTTAATTACATTAACCCCAGTGTACTCTGGTATCTGAGCAGCCAGAGATGAAATTAGTCTTTTTCCTATCATAAGATTCTTTTCAACTTCACTATATTAATTTTTAGCCAAATACTTACTCATAAGGAAAATTGAAGTTAATGTAACCAAAGACAAAGTAATGCAGTCTTAATATTCTGAAGGGATTACGGAGGGCTGTGAAAATACACTTTGCAAATGTCACTCACTTTGAACGGATTTGTGGTGGGAAGGTGGGGGGAAAAAGAATTATGGCTGTGATCCACATCATGCTGGGGTTTAATAAAAGCCATGATTTAAGAAGTTTGGGCCTTGGGGAAAAAAAAAAAAAAAGATAAAGACCTGTGTCTGAAGGTCCAATTTCTTTGACAAAATCTGGTGAGTCACCTTCTCTGCTAGACAGCAGAGGTATGAGAACTTTGAAATCAAGCTGATGTTCTGGAAGATGATTTGGGTTAGGATGTGTCATTCAAGTATATGTATTTTGGGAGGATTTTGGTCATTGTTGCAAGAAACATTCTTTTTATGCTACCTGTTTGCCTGGCAAAAGTTCTTGTGAAGAGTAAAGACAAAGGCCCTTTTTCCTCCGGTAAACACTCAAAATTGCATTGGGAAGATAAAGGTGGTGGTTCTTTTCTGTTTGTTCACTTGTTTCTTTAAAAGCTGAATCTGTGACCACAATCCTGGGGCACAAGTATACTGATGCACTGGTTTGAAAGGTGTTCTCCAGTTTCTGTCTTGCCTCTGAAGCTCTGACATTTTCCAAGTGCCTTGGATGCCTCCTCTCTGAGTGTTTGTTGTGGCCTCCTCGAGCAGCTCGAGTAGCAGATCAACACTCTGGGTCTCAACTTGAGAACTGAAAGTCACCACAAGAAAATTTAGTTTGCTCTCTCCCTGTGAGCTGTAAAACAAGGATGTTATTAATGCGGCTCAGTGAAGGGAATAACTTTTTCTCTTAATATTCAAGAAAGTGTAATTCAATTTCCAAAAATATGGGTTTCCTTCTGTTGGGTAATAAAACACATCAGGGAAGAGAAATTGCTTTGCAGTCGTGGCAAGGCAGATTTGCACTGTTTGGGCTTTGTCGTGACGCCTGTGGGAGCTTGAGTAGAGGACTTGAACCTCATCGACAGTGCAAGCTTTGCATGTTTGTTTGCATGAAGGAATGAAGTTGGCAAGGGATGGTCTGAGCCTGGTTGTGCTATTTGCCCCGTGCAGGGGTTGAAAGGACCTAGAAGAGTGGCTTTTCCTCCAAGAGGCTTTATAACTCTTGCTCTCCCCCCTCTCCTTGCCCTGGCCCATGGCGCCAGGGGTGAGTTTGCCACCACTGCCTTTGTTACAGCTCTGAGCGATGCTGCTGGCGCTGGGGCTCTGCACAGCCAGGATGTGGTCACCCCTACAAGCAGCTCCCTCCTGGAGGGCCCTGCAGGGAGGACTTTGTAGTGTGCCCTGGGGGATGAAAACACCAAAGCTTTGTTCCTTTGGTAATCACAAGCTCCTGAGCTGCCCCAGAACTGGAGGAAGGGCTGTAATAACCCCTCTGGTGTGGCTCCTTGTGGTTGGAGCTATTTGACTGGAGGAGCTGACTGCATTGAAATTAGCCATAAGAAATTATTTTACATAGCTTAAAGGGAGAAAGAAAGCTCAAAACTTTCTCTTCCTCCTCCCTCCAAGGAAACCGGGGCTGTTCCATGGCCTGAGAACAGCTGGGGGCTGGTGGATAATGCAGCTCTGTGCCCCTGCTTGCAGACACCTGGTTCTGCAAGCCTTTGGGGCTTGAGGTTGCATCCAGCTCTCTCCTTGCAGGGTGCTCTGACGAGGCTCAGAGTGGCTGGGGCAGTTGGCTGGGGCAACTTGGACTGAACTGGGCCAAGTACCACTGTAGCCATGGCTCATCTATCTACGTGTGTACAAGTGACAAGATGAGCTTGTAAAACTTTCCGTCTCTCGTTTGCGTAGAGAAGCCTTAACTGAAACACTCTGGAAATCCCCCAGATCCTCCCCCGTGTGAAAAGTAACTCCAATTTAAACAACTCTAAGACTGATCATTTCAGAATCATTAAAACAGAAAGTTTTGGATTGCAGCATTCTCCCCAGTCAGTCCCTGTGCTGGAAATGGGGGCCGGCAGCACATGATGTGTCTAGAGTTTGCTTTTGCAGGGATCCCCTAGGAGATTAACTTTTCTCTCAGTGTGCATCATATTAACTAGGAGGTGCTCTCCAGTGAGAAAGATGTGAGGAAGCACTGGTGGATTTTACCTGTTCTCTTCTCAGATGTATGTTTGTTTGGTTGGTTTTTATCAGAGGGCCACAGCTTGGTCACATGCATGTCCAAGAAGTTTTGAAGCTCTCAGATGACCCAGGGGCTGGGTGGTTTCTGCCCTGTGGGATATCACCCGTGTAAGGAGCTCCTCACATCCCAGTGGATAGGAAACTTTACAGGGATCAGATTGGGAGCAAGGAAATATGCAGAAATTATATTTTTTTGAGACCCTGCCAGCCGAGTAAATTAAGCCCTGCTCACCAAGATGAAGATGTTGCTTGTCTTCCTACACTCATGCAGTGCTGCACAGTTCCCAGCCCTGGTAGCTCCCAGCGAGGACTTCTTGCACTGGGTTGTCCTTTATTGAAGCTTAGTGCTGTGTTCCTTAGGGTTTGTGCTACCTTCAATGAACTGAAATGGATGCTGTCTCTCTCAATGTTGCCCTAGGTCAGAGCTGCCGGAGCTTATGCTGACTTGCTGAGATGTAGGCAAGCTGCTCTCTGCACAGCACAGCACCATCAGCATCTGATTAAATCCTGCCCGAGGTGTCGGGTGCTGTTTTACTCCCTCTCTCCAGCACTGCAAGACTCACCCTGCACTTCTACTGTGCTCTTTACAACCATAACAGCTGAGAGCATGAGGGTTAAACTTGAGGAGGACATTCAGAGCTGTGTGCATCTTTATTAGCATGGGGCAAAAGGATTGTGGAGGTGCTGGGAAGGATCCTGAAGGGCCTCTCCCTTCCTTCAGGGATGACAGATTGGCAAGCGAAGAGGGCATAGGTTTTACTTGTTTGTTGGGAGTTGGTGTCTTGGTCTTTGGAGACACAGCCTGGTTTTATTAATTGCTTAATAAGGATTCATTTAATAGTGGTGTTAGGCAGTTCTTCATGTATTAAAGACAAAACCTCACTTATCTCTGCCTGGTGCATCCCTACCTTCTTGCTTGCTCTGTCAGGCTCTGCTGGTTTGCTGCATGCTGCTTTATATCCTGTGGCTGCTGCTCTGCTATCTGGGGCTTGATTAAGTTACTTGATGCTGTGGGGAAACAAAACCAATGAGGAAGGGGGAAAAAATAACCCCAGAATAATGCTTCTATTACCAAGTAAGCTGTTTCCCTGGCAACATAAAATTCTTATGATGCGAGTCCTCTTGGATTGCCCTTCCCTGCCCTGAAATACCCCCTCTGAGCTGCAGAGGCAGCAAACGCTGCCCAGAGGCAATGGGAACTACCAGTGGTGGTACAGACCTGGACTGGGAAGCAAAAGGACGTTATATTGGTGGAGCTGTTGGTGGAGGTTTTTTTTCTGAGTCCAGCTCTGCCCAATTTCCTCCCTGCCAGATCTGTCACTTTGAGCCTCCTCTCCTCCAGATCTCTGCCTGTGTGTCTCTGCCACGGGACGCACATGTGAACGTGTGGCAAAATGTTGTGCCAGCAAGTTGGAAGAGGTACCACAAATGCCATTCATCGTGCTGGCTGAAGTCCTAAAGAGCTGGCAAGCTCTGCATTTCCTAACACCATTTTTAAGTGTCAAAGCTGTATAAAAGCTTATCCAGCAATGGAGTCCCAATGGCACGGCTCAGATTAACAGGCTATCGTGCTTCTAGTGATGCCTTTTACAGCTCTGCTTGACCTGTGTGTCAGCAGTGCCCTTCCCTCACCCCATGTGGCTGCAGCCTCGGCGAGCTGGGTGTTATCATGGAGCCACCTCGAGTTTTGGGGAAGGTTTTGGAATCACATCTAGCTGGTATTTACCTGCCGTTTTCTCTGTTTGACTCCAGCTATTATGTTTGTCCCTTCTTTTGCTGATCTCTGCTTACCCTCAGTCCTGCTCTCCCCTTGCTCTGTGAAGTGTTAGGCTAGGTTATATTTAAAGCTGCTTTTATTTCTCCAGGGCTTGCTGGGCAAAGATTTATGAGTGTCTCAGTTCCACAGTGCATGGGGCAGGGAAGTGCTTGCTCGTTTTCAGTGGCCAAAATAACTCCAGTGTGGACTGGATGTGTTCTTTAGTCTTCCCAGTTCTTGGGATTTAGGATATTTTTTTAAATACCGATATAAATTAAACATGCAACAGGAGCAATGATGTGCACGCAACATAGTACCCAAATTACCAAATGCAGAGGTCTCACGTGAAAAAACACCTAAAGCAATTAATTCATTCTGTCCAGCTCTCTTACCAGAGTTTGCTCTTGGTTTTCCTTACTTGTTAAATACAGTTCCCTGATGTTGATGATTAAGGATTGTTATGGGTCTGCAATAGCCACATATGGCTTCTTTTTTGTGTAGATGAGCCACAAAGTAATTTCAAATGAAGTGAAAGGTACAGCAGACCTTGCCTATTAAATACTCTCGCCCCATGGTGTCTATGCCATTATTAGTAGGGAGGATTTTTGAAAGTGCTTTGCTGGCTCAGTTCTGTTCTTGGTGGAGTCAATACCAAACCTCTGCTTGCCTTCAAGGGTTACAAGATGCTGTTGTGTCTAGCTCAAAATCTCACCCATTGTGGGGAAAGTCAGGATGTCTTGCTCGTGTGCTGTGGCTGTTGCCTGAACAAAACACTTCCTGAAGTACTGATAGTAAATGAATATTTTAGCAAAGACATTTTTGTTGCTTTGACTTTTTTTTTTTTTCTCCTTCTTTCCTAGATGCATATTTCTAAAAGGCAGTAGTAGCAAAATGGTAGAGAGGTTAGTATACAGCTAATTTTTCCCCTGAGTAGTTACTGGAGTGGTCACAAGGTGCAGTTTTGTTCATCCCATTCAAAAAGAGGTCCCACAGCTCCTGAAGAGGAGCTCAGGTGCTGCAGGCTTGGCCAAAGGCAAATAGACAAGCGGGAAGAATAATTTGTATGGGGTTTGGAGGTGGTGTTGCATCACTTTATATTCTGCATTCTCAGTTTCAAATGAGATGTAAACCCAAGATTCTCCTCACCTGTGGTCATTAAATGTCTTATGGCATTTTTCATAAGACCAGGGGATCTTAGTGAAATCCCAGCTCGATTAATTATACACCGCTTCCCTAAAGTTCTTCCTGCAGTTGCAAGGAGATGCAGCATCTTTCCCTCCTTTCTCTGTTGTCAATTAGAGTGCAGGCTTGTTAGCTGGTTTATTATCTGTTTCCTTTTTAAAGAGGCTCAGAGGTGGTTTTGTCAGTGCTGAATGAAGTTTACTGTAAAGAGTTTGTATGCTGGAACATTGTGCTTAGGAAAGACTTTGGGAGATCTGTGGATGAAAATATCTGTTTGTGTGCTGCTTTTTTTTCCCCCTTAATGAGGGCAAGCTTAGCAAATACATCAAAGGTATCAACCACTAAGCACCTGAGTCCACCTGTGGCTGGAAAAGCAGCCCAGGAACTCATCTGTGAGACGTGACTGACTTGTCAGCTTTCTTTTTGTCCTCCTGTTCTTGCATCTTCCCTTATCTCTGTGTGGTGGCAGGTAACACCTGGCTCCCAGGAACAACAGATCTCAAAGGGTTTTGCTCAGCACAGTGGAAATGGCAAACAGGGCCTGCAGCAGTGACAAATACCTCCTGTTGTAGTCCAGAGGTTCCCACACAACATTGGTGGGGCTCTCCAAAAAGTTTAGCCAGCAGTTCCATTAAAAAAAATCTTATTTTTTTTCTCTCTTGAATTTGAAGGTAAAATTTCGCAGTTACTGCTATTGCAGTTCTCTGATAGATGTGGGTGGCCCTGTCCTAGGCACTGAGTGAATGTGACTTTCAATGCGATATACTTGATATATCTTTGAATGTAAAGAGCTATCTTGCTCTTGGAATGGGGAACTGGAAGCACTGGAGACCTTCACATTTTGGCCAGTACCAGCTGACTATGTAGGATCTCATGCACTTAATGCTCCCGACTCGGCAACGACAGGCAAAGGGTGAACACAAATGCAGTGAATGTCATCTCTGTGCAGTGGCCTTCCATCCAAACCACTCTTCAAACACAAGCCCATGAAACACATGGATCTGTGGCTATCTTCCCTTGTTGCCATCAAATGCTTCTGTGCCTGCACACATTCCCCCAGAGGAAATAATTTTTTCTGGGTCTTTCTGTTGCATCTGTCACCATCTCACTCATGCTGGGCTTTCTGGTTTTTGCTTCATAAGCCACAATAGAAGTGAGATTATTAGCTTCTTGAAAGGGAGAAAACATCTCGCAGTGCTTTTTTTATGTGAACAATAAGTGCTCCTGCCTACAGGCATTAGTGTAAGTGGTGAAGGAGCTAGTTAATGATATTGAAATCAATGCTATTGGCTTAAATTTAAAGCTCTGTTCTCCTTGCATTGACTCTGTCCCTCCTGCCACAGCCTGTACCCTGCAGACCTAGTGACAGAGGTGGCTGCTGCTGGGCTGTCCTGCAAGCCACCTCCACGGTGCAGGTCAGTGTTCACCTGCTTTGAGCCCTGGCCAGCCTAGGGAAGGTGCACAGCCCCACATGTGGGTTTCAAATCATACCCTTTGCCCCAGCCTTTCTGCCAAAGGCTGGGGCACCATGTTTTGGGTCAATCTTAGGAGCTAAGGTGTTGCCTGGAGGATTTGGCAGCCCTGGCACACGCAGGGAGGAAGAGCAGGGGTGATCCGCACCTGTGTGCCATTGGGGTCCCAGCACTGCCCTGCTCATCCAAGTGACATGGGGAAGGGAAGACTTCTTGACACATTCGTGGCATGTCAAGCACAGCTCAGTTCTGGTAGCTTCTCCCACCTTTGACTAATTGCTGACCTGACATCTTTCTGATAGTGACCTTGTTTCAGCTAGTAATTCAAATATCTTTCAGTGTCAGAAATAATAAGTGCCACAGTGAGATGAACAAGCAGAGCTTAAGTTGAGCACAGATTAATGGGGTTTTAATATTCCTAATTTAATCACTCCTTTCTGTCTGAATGTGTGCAACATGATGTAGCAGCTAATTATTTTTTTAACCATGATGAGGATCTTTCCTAATCATTTTTATATTTAACATGAATGAAAGGAGGGCAGTGATTAATGAGGGAATAAATCTTACGAAACAGAAGCAAACACGTGATCGGTTAAAAATACAGCTGTCTGATTTATTTTTTTTCCCCCCTTTCCCTGCACTGCAAATACTTAACCAGCTGCACCTTCTCAGCTCAACAGTGAACTGTCTTCAGCCCTAAAGAAAGATCTGAAACTTTGCTTATCCCTCTGGTGGTTCTGTTGGCATCTCTCTGCATGATCGTCTTTGTGAGGAATGCCGAATTATTTTTCTTTTTTTTTTTTTTTTTTTAAAAAAAAAAGCCCTACTAGATACATTAATGGTTGGATAGATGTCTTTTCAAATATTTGTTCCTGACAGGGTGTTTGGAATTGCAGATGAGAAGCAAACCAGCTCTCAGCATCTGTCTGTTGCTACTGTACGTTTCCATTGTGTGAAGCAGAGACAAAGCCAAGCAATTCAAAGCTTAAGTGGATGCTCTTGAGATCTCCCCCCCCCCCCCCCCCCCAACTCTTCCCTGCTTTTTCCCAGTTTTGGCTGCTTCTCTTCTATCTAAATTCTGTTTTTTCTCTGCATCCCTCAGCCCCCATGTGCTGGTCTGGGGAGTCTGTTTTCTCCCTGCAATTCCTCCTTTCAAATCCCTTTGTGCATGCTTGCTAATTTTAGGGGGTTTGCTGAGCTCTCAGGCTTTAAGATAGCTCAGGGTTGAAGGTTATGATGGTCAGAGGTGTGGTATGGGGCTTTTTGCCACTCTTTGAGTGCAGCTCAGTGGTTTCTCACTGGTGTCAGTTGAAGACAAGGTTTTGATGTGTGTAGTCTGCATCAGTGGCTTTGTTGTTACAGGGTTGTTGTGTGTGCTGGCTGTTTTAGGGGGGCTTGAGCCAGGCAGTGTGCATACTACAGCAAAGCCCCTGTTCAGCCAGGCAGTGATGGCTCGCTGCAAACTGACCCTTCTGCTGCAAATCTGGGGTTTGCTGTAGCCATGAACCTGACAGTGCCCCTCCACCAACTATGAGCATGGGTAATCTGAAAAGATTTGGAGTTCTTGATGGGATGTTTTGATTTTATTTGTTTGTTTGTTTTTATTTTTCTGGTTTGTTTTTTTTCTGGTGAGTTGTTTTTTTTTCTTCCCTTGGTGGACAGACTGTTCAAATGCTCCATTCAGCTGTGGAGATGATTCGATGGGTTTCTCAGCAGCACAAGGTCATTTTGGATGCGTCTCTTCTCACCAGCTAACAAGCAGAATTTTAATAACCGATCAAGATGAGCTGTGCCCGCGTAGTGCTGGCAGCTACCCTCTAACCTTGGTGTCTTCTGCAGATTGTAAAATTGATCTAATTGGCTAAAAAAGAAAGATAGGCTTAAATACAACTTCTCTTGCTTAACACCTTGTCACTCCTTGCTTGTTGAGTAAAGAGCACCAAGCTCAGGGAATCAGCATTTCAGGCACTGGTGACACATACCAATGGCTTGATGGATGCTTGGGAAGTTTGGGATCCCTTTGTATGGTGCTCTGTACAAACGGGCAGAGATCTGAAGGGATGAGGGCTAACGTAGTGTGGAGACATGGGCAGAAAGATGAGAAAATGTAAGGAAATAAGAGTGTGTGGTGGACAAGCTCCTAAACCTAGGGTGTTTCTTTTTTTTTCTAGCAAGGTGCTTAATTAAAATTTTGCTCTTGCAGATCAGATCTAGTTCTTGCTGCATAAACACTATTCAATCAAAAGAAAAGCAGAGGGAAGGTGGTTAGTTGCTGATCTGAGATAGGGAATGCATGTTGGGAGCAGATGTTAACTGGCAAAATCCTGTTTACGTGGGCCCATGGCTAGCAGAGCTAGAGAGACTCAAATTAGGATCAAAACTGTTTCCAAATACTTCTTTCTCAAAGACTTTCTTTTCATGAGGTTTATTTGACCACTTTCTGTAGCATTGCAAATGGCAGTGGCATAATTGCATTTGTCTTCCAAACTGCCTTTCCTCGAGGGCAAGCTCCACTTTGGCCTTGATTTGATTGTGTACTTTTAATCTTGAAGAAAAACTGATGTATAAGTATTCGTCACAAAATTGCATCATCGTATGTGGTCAACGTCCCCTCTTATAATTACAGGTTCCAGATGAATGTCATTTCTCTCTCTACACTTGCAGCTCTCTTACAACATAGGCAGCTCGTACTCGTGAAGCTTCTCTGCATTCATGTAATAAATAAATAATCACACCTTTTCTGCTGTCAAGGCTGAAAGCATGCACAGCTGTTTGCCACAAGATACACTGGGACTGCAAGGTACAACATTTCTTAATTAGACTGACCTGAGGTTGTTGGGTTTTTTCTTTTTTCTTTCTTTTTTTTTTTTTTTAAAGCAGCTTCATTAGCTCAGGAACTTAATTGCAAATGACTAGACAAGCTCTTCTCTTGGTTACTGGGAAAGGTTAGAGTGTTTCTCACTGGGGATTAGGTCCTGGGAGACATTTTGCAGCTTGATTTTCGTGGGGAAGGTTTTAGGTGTGCTCAGAGCATCTTATCACCAGGCTCAGAATTAGCAAAATAATTAGAAGTTCAAAGCAGAGAGGGGGGCTGGGTTGAAGCCCAGACAACCTTTTTGATCTTACAAGCCACACTGCAAAATCTACATGGAGTTGGGCGAAACAGGACATGGCAAGGGAGCTGTGGCAGCAGAACTGGAGGATGGCAGGTTTCCATGCTGCTGTGTTACGGGATGGGGAGCAGCTGAATGCCCGGCTGGGTGCTAGGGCCAGTGCCAGTAACTTCCACTGTCTCTGCTGAGCAGCTCCCTCCCGCAGAGGGGAGCTGCACTGCCTCACAGCCCTCCTGTCAGCACAGCTCTCTGTACTAACGTCCTCCCAGACCAGGGGCTACTGGTGAGCTGCCTGATGGCCAAAAGTCATGATGGCCTCTGTTGCTTGATCTGTCACAGAATTAACTTACTGGTTACATCCCTGGTTTGATATTGCTATTATTAGAATCATTAGCACAGGACCTTTGCAGCCTCTATGCTTTTTGGGATTGTCTTTCTTGACCTCATGAAGAAGTCATCTTGAAATAGGACTCTACAAGGAAAGGAGGGACTTGGGCAATCACTGTGAAAGGTTTGTGTGGTCTTATGTGTGAGCAGAGGAGATGGTTGCATGCTATTGAGGGCTCCTGAGGGTCTAAAAATTTCAAAAGGGTGTTACTTTCTATTGACCAATTTGACCATCTGGCATCTCCTCCCTGTGGGGCTGGGTTGGAATGCTGCCCCATGGTGGGATGCTGCCCTGCAGTGGGTCAGGCTGCCCAGAGAGGTGGTAGATGCCTCATACCTTGAAAAATTTCTGGCCAGGCTTAGAATGAGGCTTTGAGCAACTTGCTCTGTTGCAGACGTCCCTGCTCACTGCAGGCAGGTTGGACTAGGGGACCTTTGAAGGTCCCGTCCAACCCAAAACTGGTGATTCTGGTGTCTTTTTGGGCTCTGTACCTAGTACTGATATAGAAGTAGTTCAAAGACCTGCATTCAAGTTGGATATTCTAAGTAATTTTTCCTACTACACTTTACCTGGACAAAGCAAGGTTTGGAGGTCTGCTGTCCTTCAGTGTCTCTTCCTACCTATATGCTGCACTTGATTTTTGTATGTGAGTGTTGTCTGCCTGGGGGAGCTCTGTGCTGCTGGTCTGTGCTTGGTACAAGGAGGCAGCAGTCGTGACTGGAGGCTTCAGATCTCATCACTGGTACAAGTGAGCGGAGAACGACGCAGCGAATGCAGCAAAAGCACCAGCTCCCCTTGCACTGCCCAGCAGCACTGATTTACCTTGGCTCACAGCAGAAGCCGGCCTCTCCTAGGGTCACCCCATGGGATGGATGAAGCAGTGGCTGTTCGCATTGCTCCCTGTCCTTTGCAGAAGCTGCCATCAAGGTGTCTGTTAAGGGGGAGGATATTATAGTTATGTTAAGGCAGCTGCAGTGCAACCAAGCTCTTCACCTCCCTCTGCAAAACTGAGCGCAAACTGAAGGCAAGTTTTAGTCTCTATCGACCAG
This sequence comes from Merops nubicus, assembly GCF_000691845.1. NCBI lineage: Eukaryota > Metazoa > Chordata > Aves > Coraciiformes > Meropidae > Merops > Merops nubicus. The sequence goes on along the minus strand of NW_008620895.1, from coordinate 6,485 downwards.
AGAGGCATCCGTGCTCTTTGTCCAAAGGCAGGAGGAGGATCCGTGACCTTATTTTTTTCCCCCTCCCTTTGTCTTTTGTCCATCTGGACTGTAAGAAGTCCAAGTAATTCATGTTCCTTATTAGTCTGTGCCAGGGAAAAGAGGGGTTTGAGATGCTTCTGTGACACCCGAGTTCTGCTGCACAACAAACACTGGGAAGGCTTTGTCGTATATAACCCACTTGAAGCGAGAGCATTCAGGTAAGGAAATGAAGGGCTGCAGGGCTCAGCTGTGCAAGAGGAAAATAATTAGGGCATGTTTATCTCCTGCTCCAACGTACAGAGGTGAAAAGCAAGGGACAGGGAGACTGATTGAGCAGGAGCTGGGGGTGGGGAGGGCAGGAAGGAAAGGACCTGACATGGGAGTGAATTAAACCTCTCCAAAAGACTTGTATCATTGGGATCAATCCGCCCTCCCTCCCTGTTCTTGCTCAAATGGAGGATGATCTGTGCCTTGCTGCTTCTCCTTTCAAGGTCTCTGGACCTGTTGTTTTCAAAATATTGAGGTTCTGGAGCTGCAGAGGGAAGGCTCTGCTCTCTGAAAGGTGCCAGGTGAAGAACTTTTAGATTACTAGGGGTTTGGGATTTGCTAGCATGAAAGGGAGAAAAATAGCTTCAAAATATGAAATAAGCCTTACTTCTTTTTCCAACACAGCTGAGTTCTGACTCAGACAAGACTCCAATTTCCACCTGAGTTTGGTATTTTCCTTTAGATGCTCCCTCCCTGCTATAGACAGCTGAGTGCAACACCATCACAGTCATGTAGAGCCACTCTGTGGAGCTGTGGTTTCTTCTATCACTGTCCTGTCCCAGGGTCAGTCAATGGAGACTACATTAGAGCAAAGAAGATTGAACAGTGCCACACGGAGCTCTAGCTCTTCCTTCCCCCTCTTCTCTAGTCACCGACCCAAAGAGGTGCCTGGAGTTCACAGCAGTTCTTGCAGACTTGCTCGAATCAAAATGCTTGGCACATCCTTTGCTTGCTTTGTGCTGTTTGCTCTCAAGCTGCTTGTTCTTCCTGGGCTTCAGACCTGGCTTTCATGATTTGCACAGGCACATATCAGAGCAAATATAGCCCTCACCAGTCTGCAGGTCTGGTTCAGTGGCAGAACCCAGGAGATAACATTCTCATCTCAGACTTTGCCACAAATCTTCTGAAGCCCTGAAGAGTTTGTGTTTCTCTCTCTTTCAACTTGCATTTGTCTCTTAGGGCTTCATGCTCTCCTTGCCCTCCCAGCACACACTGGTGCATGCTGCTCTTCTGGCACCTCGTAGCTCTGCTCTTTTGCCAAGGGCTGCAGGAGGGACTCTGTGCAGGGCGAGGATGCTGCCTCCCCAGAGCAGGAGGGTTGCTGCTGTGTGGGCACTGGGCTGCTGGGGCTATCACCTCCACTGCTGCTGGTGATTGCTGGGGGCAGGGGAAGGTCTGCACTGGTGGTTTGGCAAACACAACCCCTTCCAGGAGCCTGCCCATCCCAGAGATGTTGTTCAGAGGCAGCCCTGGGCAAAACACCTAGAAACGGATGCTGTAACTGTTGTCAGTTTGGAAATGGGATTACTCCTATCCTTGGATAATGGTGACAAGGTGAAGAGGGAGGTGGGATGGCATTTTTAGTTAGAAGGATCATACACTGCCTCTGGAGACTTTTGCTTTGTGTCCTCCCTGGGAGCTGCAGATTTCCACACACAACTCTGAGGTTCTGCTGCTCCCCCACCGCCTCCTGTGCAATAAAAGCAGAACTGGGTGTCTCCTCATTTGTGCAGCTCACCTTTGTTTTTGGCCAAAGAGATAATCTGTTTAAGGTCATCCATGAGACACAGCATCCTACATCAGTTCTGTGCCCCTGAGGGTAAGGAATTATTTGAGGCATCAAGCCTGACCTGGATTTCGTGTGATGTGATCACATCCAGAGCATGGAAATCCATGCGATCAAATGGCAAATCTCTGAGCCTTGGCAGATATGCCTCCTGCTCTGCAAAAGCATGTTGCCATGGCTACATCTCAGTGTGAGCATCTCTCTCCTTATCCCAATGCCATTTCTTCTGCCAGGGTCGCTGCGTGCGCTCAGGAGCACACCCTGTTGTGGGCACAGAGGTAGCGGGTAGCAAACAAGCCCCTCGCTTGAATTGGGGATGGGGGAGCTGTTGCCAACGACTCTTCAAATGGAAAAAGCAAACCTAGCAAGAGCTTTGAAATACCTGTCAGAAGTGCCACCTCTGTTTATGAGTCAGGAAGGGAGGAAGTGAAAAGCAAACAGGAGCTGGTTGCACTGAGAGCTGGGAAAGCTGAGCTCCAGCTCTGCCTCTTCTGTTGGAGCATCCCTGTGTGCTGCCAGCCCCTGCAGCAAAGGGGTGACACTTACCTGCCACCTAAAGGTAGCTCGTGATTTATAGATGAAAGTCACAGAAACTACATTTTAGGCTGAGTTACATTTGCTCTGAGAGCAGCTCCTCTATCATGCAACAGTAGCTGTGGGTTTGTGTCAGGAAAAAAAAAAAAAAACCCTGATCTGTTACAGGCTATAAAGCAGAAAGAGAGGAAAGCTCCTGAAGCAGTGACGTGTCTCTGGGGGGATGTCACTAGTGGGGTGACTAAATTCCCTGTCTGAGCATGAAAATCCTATACAAGGCCAGGGGGACCTGTATCACCTATGTCAGGGCTGAAAAGCTCAAGTTTGGTTTTGGCTTGGAATAATGAGACACCCCAGTGCTGGGCTGGGAGCAGGCTGTGGGGCTCCTACTGCTCTGCTGCAACTGGAAGCAGAACTTGACATCCTTGCAGGATGTTTCTAGTGCCAAGCTGGGCTCTATTTAGTTCCAGGGCTCTTATTTTTCCCCACTGAATGTATGTTTTCTTGCCTGGGGACGTGGGTTGGCAATGAGATGGTTTGTTGGCCGAAGGAATTGTGCACAGAGGAAAAATCAGGTTGTTGCAGGCCAACCCCTACTAGCTGCATTTTGAACTGTCTCGTGTAAGCAAGGGGCAGGTGATCCCTGGTTTATATCCAGCTCAACACCTGGATCCTTCTGGCATCTCTTCAGTGCAGTGAGCCCAGAGCTCGTTGTTCCCAGTCAGTGGAAAAGGGGAGGCATTGCCAGAAGGTGAAACGTGTTTGATGGGCTCAGCTTCCTGGTCCTGCACCACACCCGTGCTGGATGCCACTGACTGCTTACATTTTGTAAGACAACTGCTCACAGTACTGGGGAAAAGGGAAAGCTGATGCCTTGTGTCCTGCACTGGCTGGTGCCTTCCAAGCCTCTAAGATGTTTCCTGCTTGTGCCAGGACAGCAACAGGAGGGATGAGGAGTATGTGTGCTCCAAGCAGCTGCTTTGTGCATTAACTTTATCACCCAGGAACAGTGTCTGTAACACCGGTGTAGAGGATCTGGAGGGCAAGACGTTGCTCCTCTCCCCTTACTGCAGTGAAGATGTCGTGCTGCTGCAGAGCTCCCATACCCTCTGCCAGCCTCTCTTGTCCCTCTGTGTGTCTAATCAGAGAAGTCTTTCAGGGCTGGAGATGAAAGCTCCCTGTCATCAAGGGCAAAAGAAATACAGGAGAGATCTAAGGGTGCTTGGGAGGAATCTGTTTTCCTCTACTAGTTACATTTCTGGAGTTTCTCCTAAAGGGAGATTGCAAGTATGTGTATTTTTTTCCCTCTGGTTTTAATTGTGTATTCTAATATTAAACTGCAGTCTAGGCGCTTATTAAAGTAGCCTTCTACTCCCAGAGTCGCTGTTTGATAGAAACCCCAGAAAATCCCCTGAGCTGCAACATGGGAATCCAATTCTTTTCAGTCGATGAGACTGTAAACACATTTCCTTGGATTTGTGAGAACCATAGCAAGAGTTTCAATCATATGAATAAAGCAAAAGAATATCTGATGGGGAATATTCCTGCTTTGCATATTTAAAACTTGCAGCCTTATTCTTAGGCAGCATCTTTTCAAAGGAATGAACCATAAAGAGGCAAAGAAGCATTGTCCAGGGGATTTAGGCAAAGATCTTCCAAAAATTAGCACAGTGGGGGGTATTTTCTCTGTCAAATTTAAATTATCCCAGTTAGATACCTAAATTTGGAGCCCAAGGACCTGCTGTGGCACACAGTGTCTCTACAGGCAGCTCTTACTCCCAATTCAGCGCCCAGTGACCCTAAGGAACTTAAAAATCTATCCTACAGGAGCATTGAGTTGGGGTGAACACCCTGCCACGTGAGTGTCTGTGCAATGCTAGGCTGTTGTGGGTGACATCAAAGGTATCTGTGCTGCTTGAGTTTGAGCTGAAACCCTCAAATTCTAGTACTTCCCATTTTACTGAAACTGTTTCCTTCCTGTGCAGATTTGGTCTTGTTGCTTCAGTAAGAAAAGGGAGCTATAAAAATAGAGATAATCTGACCCACAGCAGTTGCTATATTGAATAAGAAATCCCATAAGACCAGATACCTGATAACTTTTTTTTTTCTTTTTGTACTTTTAAAAACAATCGACAGCAGCTAATTCTGAAAATGAATCCTGTTTTGGTGAAAAGATTCTTATATTTCCAAGCTAGTTTTCCTGTCTGTTTTGTTTGTTTCTTTACCAGTTTGCCTACAGAGTCCCTGTGTGGCTGGTTGGAAAATGTGGCTTGTTATACTTCCCTTCTCTGTGCCCTTTGGGAATTTTAAGCAAAACAACTGCTGTTTAAATTTCTGACAATTTTCTTTGTCAAAGCACCTTCAAAAAATTAAGATCTTGTCTCAATTTCTAGAACTTTATGACAACAAATGCAAATTCAGCTTTTCCATTGTTCAAAATCTACATTTTGAAATCTACATGAAATTTGCCAGAAAGACAAAATATTTCTCTTCTCAGTACTGTTGGCAAGTTTTGATAATATTTGTTCCATGAAGACAAGGAGATTGAGCAGCAGAAAGCAGCGTGAGGACGTCTTGCTGCTGGTGTGATAACTCCTTTCCAGATGAAGCCGGTCTTATATCTCGGTTTGGCATTAACACGATGACTTCAAGGACTGTTGGTATCTTTTTGCAGCCCTTTGGTGTACAAACTCGTTAATGTGCAAGAAATTGCACATATGCAAATGGGTGGGTGATAAGCAGCCGGCTGGCCCTGTGTTGATCCCCTGGCATTTTGGCTTCTTCCCACTTCCACCAGCACTACCCGTGCCACTTCTGTGGAATCTGCTCGATCGGAGCATCTTACAAAGCCTTAAATGGAAGATAGTAGCATTTCTGATCTCATTTTCCAGTATTTCAGCTTGCCATAATCTATTTACCACACAATTTGTGTCACTTTGATAAGCGGCTGCTTCAAGACTGCATTTATTAAAATCAAGAGCAGGGAGAGCTTTCAAGTCTCTCAAGTGTTGTAATAAATGTTTGAAATTAGTCATTACAGTGTTTGCCATGGTTCATATCATAGACTCTATCTAAATGACAAATGATCACAGCCTGGACATGCACTTTTTTTTTTGGTGGTGTGTTCACAGTGGGATGGAGATGACGTTGGGCAAACCCAACCTGAAACAGCAGAAGTGGGAGCAGGGATGGGAAAGGAGGAGTGGAGAAGAGGGAAGGCTTCAGTAGGAAAACTTATCAGAGTCTCAAGGCAATGGCTTTGAGCAGAGAAGTGCTGGCTCAGCTCTTACTTTCCTGTCTAAAAACGAAATAAATCTGAAAACCAGCCAAAAGCCCAAAGAAGCTGCTTATTTTTTGCAACACGGAGCAATTGGTTGTTACCGTGTCCGGATTATTCAGTTTGGCTTTTCCCCCATCAGAAAGCTCCAAGTACAAGAAATTCACCTTGTTGCTCTGTTACAGATGACTTTTTAATGTGTGTTTGCCAGGCCAGGGGTTTGTGCTGATAAGATCTTTTTTTTTTTTTTTAAAAAAAAAAAAGAAACCCAAACCAAAAATCAAGCCCCCACACCTTCCTTTGCTATAGTTATGTGTATGTATATATTCATGCATATATACACAAACATAGACCTATTAAACACATACAGCACAGAAAAGAGACAATTATTAAGACAAATATTCTGTCTCAATTCATTTTGTTCTTCATTTTCCCATCAGGAATGTAATAGCTAAATTTATAGTGTTGAGTCTGGGCTATAAATTCCATTATTTTCAGTGACTGTATCAATTACATCCTTTGAAAGGGACCCCAAGGCAAGGGGAGAAAATTAGAGACAAAATCTTCAGAAAGGCGGAAGCAGGAGGTGGAGGGGTAAAGCATCCCCTCTGTTTTTTCCCTCTTGCTCGTTACCTGTACCTTATCCCTACATCCAAGTCTGTGTGGTTTTGTGGTGCTCCAGCTGGCACCCAACCCAGCACACGGTGCTTCTAAGGTCATAAGTGTGCCACTGCAGAAATACCTGTGGTATGACACACGCCAGTGCTGACTCAAAAGGGGAGCAGGGAATGGTCTCATCTGAATAGAAATAGTGTTTAT
>NW_008620894.1:10226-10744 GCF_000691845.1 Merops nubicus | reverse complement strand
CAGCTCAGCCCAATCCTCCAGTCACTGCAGCTCCCTCTACTACAGCTGGAAGTGGCAGTGGTGGCTCTGGTGACAGCAACTTCTGTGCTGACAAGGCCAACGGCCTCTATGCAGATCCCAACAACAAGAGCATCTTCTACAACTGTGTTAATGGCCAGACCTTTGTGGAGAGCTGTGAAGCTGGTCTTGTCTTTGATCCCAGCTGCTCCTGCTGCAACTGGCCATGAAGACACCAAAGCTCTTCCCCCTCCAACACCCCTCTGATCTAATTGCATGGAATAATTAAATAAAGTGATCTCAAAAATGAACAATCCTCACTGTGTCAAATCACCCCTCTGATCTAATTGCATGGAATAATTAAATAAAGTGATCTCAAAAATGAACAATCCTCACTGTGTCAAATCATCTCACTCATAATATTTTGATGCTCCCTGATTCTCTTGTCACATTCTTACTTGTGCTGAGGAAAGGGACTGAATCCACAAGCTGGCCTTAACTACAAGGGGGCACTTTCACGG
>NW_008620894.1:7355-9982 GCF_000691845.1 Merops nubicus | reverse complement strand
CCTCACAGCACAGCCTCTAGGCTGCTTCCCCCGAGACCTCTCAGATGTGCAGTGTGTTCACAGCAGCTCCCTGAGCAGGAACCAGCACAGCACAATCAGGGGTAGTGATTAACTCCCCTTTTCCCTGTGCTCTTCAGGCACTGCCCTTGGCAGCACTGCCTTCCACACCTCCTGCTCTGTGTCTATAGCAACTGGAGAACACACACCCCTCCCAGAGGCTCTGGCAGGGCAGCATGGCAGAGGAGTGGGAGCTGAGAGGTGAGCCAGCGAGGTGTGTGCTCCCAAGGGGGCTGTGGGCACAAGGACTTTCCTTCTCACACAGTAGCCAGCTTCCCTAGCACCCCTCCCCACAGCCAGGCTGCTCTTTGCTCAGCTTGTGGAAAAAAGAAACCTGTGTGGCAGGAGGGAACAAGCATCCACAGGGAGAACGCTCACAAATATCCAAGGCAGGGGAAATTCGGGTGTGGGACCCCAGGGGATTGTTGGCCTGGGGCACAGCAGATGCTTAGGAAGATAGAAAAGCAACACGTGGTGTTCTCCACTGGTGGCATCTCCCTCTGGTGGTCTCCCAGGCGTGCAGAAGCAGATCTCATTCGGGTCGTGCCAGGAGAGGAAGATGTTCCCTCTGCACCATGCCCCGGGCAGGCTGGGCATCCAGCACCCTCCCAGCAGGGGACACCCTGTGCTCGGGCCAGGCTCTTACCTCACTCAAGAAGTAAGTTGCTCATTTTTTGTGCTCAAAGCTTTTCCTTCACAGATTTCAGGAGCAACAGGGCTATGGCCAGCTGGATTTTGTGCTCAAAGCTTTTCCTTCACAGAAGGGACCGATTTCAGGAGCAATAGGCCAGCTGGACACAGAGCCCCCCACCCCTGCCCTGCTAAGTCATTGTATGAGGTATTCACATCTACCTAGAAAACCAAATCCCTCTTCCCTTCCAACCATACCAATCCTCAAAGCTCCAGCTGTTGCAGCGTTCTACTTCAGTGAGAAATTAGAGCAGTGAACAGGAAAAACTGTGTTCAGGCACTTCAGCCCTTCCCCTGATGCAAACGGGGTCTTAAAAATGTCAGTAAGACACTTTTGCTTTTGAATCACAGAGAAGCAGCCTCAGATCCTCTTTGGAAAACAAACCACTGAGCAAGAAAGGCTACGTGCTAGGAGCAAGGACAGCCCAGCGTTTCCCACCAGAGCCCCAGGTAAGAACAGCACATTTCAAAGCAGCAGAGCTGCAGCTTTACAAGAATTTTAGGCTCTTCCTAACAGACTCCATCAGTTTCGAGCACATTTGCTGTTGCTGCCTCCCACTGAGTATCTAGGGCAGCTATAAATCTCTGTACATACAGCCTGGTGGGAGCCCAGAGATCAAATCAGCTCTGGCAACAGCAACACATGCATTTGCATGTCCACATTCCTTTGTATCACACACACACACACGTGTAAATGTACCCACTGAGGTGAAATCAGGGAGGGAGCTCAGCTATACTAGCTGAACAAACACATTATAATGTTTTCTGGCCCAGCTTCTCTAGAATAACAATATATTAAGTGACATTTTCTCTCTTGCAGCCTGTGAGTCCTGGCCCAGCAGTGTACCAGTCATTCTGGAAGAAAGAAGGAAAATGCCAGCCTGCCTATGCTCCATTTTCTGCTAAGACACCACGATTTCCAGATAAGCCTTCAGATAAAGAACTTTTCCCTGGGTAATGTAACTCATTTTCTAATGCTTTTAATACTAAGCAGGAGCACTAGCAGAGAGAAACACTAAGACACAAATAGAAGATAAACTAAGACAGGTATCTGAGTTCCTAGTAATGCTTTTTTTATCTTCAAGAAGCTCCCCTGCTTTAGTCTTTAGAATACCACAACATGCATTTCTCCCATGGATGGATGCAAGGCTGGTAAATTCTGGTATCACAAACATCATACAGCAGCTCCAGAAATGAGATATTCTGCACCTCTTCTCTTTAGACCTGGAACTTATGAAGCAGACAAGCAATTACACAAACAAATCACTTGGCCAATGAAGTTTGGGTCTCCAGACTGGTCTTTAGGGCCAATGTCAGCACAGAGGATGCCAAAAATGGAGGTCCAGAAGGTAAGGAAAGGGATAAGGAGATGTTATTGCTGTCTCAATGCTTGTGAAAAAGGAAATTGTGGGGTTACTTCAGTGCATTTGCACTATGTTCTGCCACCCTTTCCTCACTGGGCTGCTGGGTATGAGACTCTACTAACCATGGGCACAAGACACAAAGTGATTTTCTGTCAGAAAACACTCATTTGCAAAAAAAACCCCAAACCAAACCCTTCTACTAAGAGATTTGCTCTGGAAGTTTCCATCCACAAAGTGATTAACCTGAGCTCTTAGTACTGTGTAGCTCTGCTGAAAAGAAATCCCTTAAGATTGAAACATAGCTTCATGTTCTGCTCACCCCCTCACATCTCCCTGTGTTTTTCTGAAGCTGTTGTTGCTCATCTCTAACTGATAGTTGTCTTTTAGCTGACCATGGACAGAGAATTGAGGAGACACCGGGACCGACTGGCCTACCTGAGTCTGTACTACAGCTGAGCAGCAGGGCTGCTGCCCCATCTCCTCCCCTCCAGGGGGGCAGCTCAGGCTTCCCCCCAC
>NW_008620894.1:0-7342 GCF_000691845.1 Merops nubicus | reverse complement strand
TCCCCCCCCTCCCCCCCTCCAGGGGGCCAGCTCAGGCTCCCCCCCACTCCCCCCCCAGTCCCCATGGCTCCCCAGCCTCTCCAAATAAAACCATTTCAATCCCAGAGGGTTTCCTGCCTCTTGTTGTGCTTCCCTGGTGCCACGACACACGTCCAGTGCCTCAGGGGGTGTCTGGGTGCTGCTGGGTCCTGCACACAGACCCCTCAGCCCCTTGGCCAAGGTGGACATTTTCTCTGAATGGGCATGGCAACACCTCACTCCCCTCCCCAGCGTGGCTTCCCTCACCACAGGAGGCTTTTCTCCCCCAAATCCAGCCCTCCCTGGCACCAGAGAGAAGCCAAATGAATGCAGGCAGTGGGGCAGCCACCCCATCTCCTCCACACCGGAGGGCAATGCCACCATCCTCTCAGCCTTCCACCACCTCCTCATCACCATCTCACCTCCAGCACACACTCAGGCTGGGCCCAGGGGTTCACCCAGTGCCTGGGGAGAGCTGAGGAACACGGTGGCACAGCCACAGGTACTCTCAGAGGGAATATAATGGCTTTGTGCACAGACCATATCAAAGTAGCTCACAGCAGACACCCCATGGAAAGAGGCTGTGCTGGACAGGTGAGAGCAGGTCACCTGCAAGAGGTATATTTGTGTCACTAGCTTTTTCCTGCAGACATGAGGAAGATATTCTCATGGAAAAAGCAAGCAGCATGCTGCTAATTAAGAATGTGGCCATGAAAATGAGTCTGAAACAGAAAGATGCTGGTAGTCACCCTCAGTCGTTTCTGTGATGTGCAACTCAGCCCCTGGGGATTTCTATAAATGTTTACAAACCTTCACAGGCAGACTTCATCTGTCTGATCACAAGCTTGACTCAATCTCAGGGGAAAACTCAGAGCAGGCAACACTCATTCTCAGTGTAACTACCAGTCACAAGGCAAGCTTTCAAATTTTCTGGGTCTGTTGAGCTGTTTCTGTAGCAAACTTCACCTGTAGCCCAATTTTGGCAACAAACCCGAAAGAGCAGTGTTCCAATTTCCCACTTTTGGTCTTTGAGTGCTCTCACACACACAACAACAGCTGCTCAGGACCTGTCTTTTCCAGGCACATTGGCCCCCTCCCTCCCCAACCACAAGAGACTGCTTTGTGGCTGCAGCTGTCAAAAAAAGGGAGGTACTTGCAGGTTCACAGTTGCCCCTTTTTGGTGCAATCTTTTGGAGGAGGGGGTATGACTCACTGGAAATCTCACTGTCCTAAGACTTGGGGTTTAAGGCTGTTTAAGGCTTCATCTTTGTATTCATAGCTGATCTGCAAACTTCACCTCCATCTGTCTTGGTTTTCTAATTAGGAGAAAAATAGACATGTCAGAGAAGATGTAAAAGCAAGGAAGCAGGACCTATGATTCTGCTGTTTCTCAACCACCTGTTCCACCTGTGATTGGAGAAACCTTCTACTAAAGCTTTTGCAAAACCTGTTGGTATTTCAAAAGGCACTTTGTCCTCACTGAATGCATTTCCAATGACCAAAAGGTTTTGTTGGAAAACTCTCAACCTGCTCAGCTATCAAGTGTTGCTTGTGGAGAATGGAAGAGATGCAAGAGGGAAAAAACACCCTGCTCAAAACACACTCAGACTCCATTCAGGTGCTTTTCCACTCCTGAAACTTCAAGGACTCAGCCAGTTTTGCTTGTAGGAGATAAAATTTCTTTTATTATGAACATAAAAATGACTATTTTCATTCTACATTTTTCCCCTCCCCAGCGAGGGACTTTCTCATTATGAAAAATGCTTAATCCAAGTAAAAAAACAGGAAGATAGAAATTTCTATGTATACATACATACACAATATCTCTGTACATCTGTTATTCTGTACAACCAAGGCACCAGCAGGAGTGGCAAGGGCACGTGCAAGACTCTCTCACTAGAGATGTCGTTCCAGATTGTTTGGCAGGAACACCTCTGTTCTCACTGAAACAATGACTCCTTTTTCTCTTCCCCCTCCCTGGGTGACAGGGGAAGAGGGAGGCCTGGGAGGATGCCTTAGCTAAACAGAGGTGAACATGTACACGTGTAACTGATCTCCCTGGCAACTGCAACAGGCTTCTTGAATTCAGCTGCTACTCCAGAAAACCACAACCTGCCTGGCAGTCTGTAGCAGGCACTCTTTGCTGCCTCTCCCAGCACCACATTCTCATCCAGTAGAGATGCCTGGGAGACTGGGCTAAACCACAGGAGTCTTTTGTCCAAGAAATTGAACCCATATTTTGCCTAAGTAAAGGCTGAAGGAATATGAAAGCAAAGCACTCCAGAGGCAGCTAGCACTTAGAGCACACCCATCAAAAAGTCTTTTGCTCTTGGGAAATAAAGGTGAAAAAAAAACCCCAGTCATTTCTGTGGATAAAAGCCCATATTTGAGAATGGACAAAATGAAATATCGTGTGATCAATAGCACAGCCCTGTGGACTGCAATCAATACAGCTTTATTTCATAGCCCAAGTTCCTCAGCACAGCATCTTTCCAAACAGCTGGGGAAGGCTGAACTCTCAGAGGAGCTGTGCTGTGTTGAAACTTAACAATAGAACTGAAAAATAGCCTGAAGCAGCTGTTAAATCTTGCCATTCACGCTGCTAGACAATAATCTCAAAACAGAGCAGGGTAAACGCTGTGCTTTTAAGTCAGAAGTGCAGCTGCAGTCAGAAAAGTGAGACTAAAATCCCATCTCAGCTCTGTATTTACACTTTGCTCTCCCACCAACACATCAGAGGCCTTTAGTTTAGGAAAGAAAAGTCTGTTTGTTTTTACCTGCCACGAATCCAAACAAAGAAACCTCTCTGGGATTTCTCTGTCTCTGTTAATACATGCTCCTTAGATTATAAAGCCAGGCAGGGCTGATTGCAGAATCTCTTTTCCAGCCTGCCGGGCAGCCACAAACCAATTATGCCTTTGGATTCTGCAGAGCCTGCAGGGAAGCAGCAAGAACCTTCGTGTCCCACAGCTCTCCAGAGAGTAAATCCTGCCAACAGTGAGACCAAACCAAAGTAAACGAGCCAGCTCCCCTCTGCAGCCTGGTGGCCTTCCTCACTTGTGAGGCATTTGACCATTCCAAGTCAGCAGGAGAGTGGAGAGGAACGAGGGAGGGTTGCAAACCAGGATGAGAGTCAGTCACTAGGCAGGGAGAGATTGTTCTTCTGCTTCTGGCACTGGGCCTCTCCTGTCTTGCTCCATGCCTCTCACCTACAGCAGTGGGGGTGAACCCCCCAGGTTTCTTTTCCTCTGAGCAGGCAGCTGGCTCCCCCTCACTTCTTCCTGCGGATCTTGGGCTTCTTCACGGGCCGCAGGTAGGGATTGTCTATCATATTCTCCTCCCCATTCCGACTGCCTGCCAGGGAGCTGTTCTGCTGTAACACTGAAGCATTCTCCTTTTCAGGTCCTGAATCATCCTGCCACGTTCAAAAACAAAAACCCAACATAAGCATCAACAACCAAGGTTCTAAACAAGGCTTAGAAGTTCAAACCACGTAACCTACGGGCAAAACGGATCATCCACAGCCAAGATAAACAGCAGCACACCAGAAGCTGCATTAAAAGTGAGGATTTCTGATTTCTAACAGAAGATCTCCTTCAGGAACAGTGTGGGATCCCAGCACAACCCTCCCTCCCCTAACACTGCAGCAAAAGTTGTCCTGAAAGGTCATGATCCAACCCCATTTTGCTTTGCACCCTGCAGAGAGTTAAAAGAACCACGACAACATTTAGTCCTTTACCCCAGCTAAAACACAACCCACTCTGCCCTTTTCCACCCACTCTGCCCAGCTGCAAGGAAAATGGGCAAAGAACCAGGTTTCAGAAGTTTAACAAAGCTGGGCCCAAGAGACCTTGATCTCTCAGGCTGAGCATACCGTGCTCATGTGCAGGGGGAGGTTCTCAGTGTCTGTCTGGTCGTCTTGCTCAGATGAATCTGTTTCTTCCATTTGCTGCATTTCCAGCTCTGAGGGGAGCAGAGCTGTCAGGTAGGGCACAGTGAAAGGCCTGGCAGCAATCACTAAGGTGAGGGAAAAGGACACAGTCAGCAAGCTGGAAGGAGACTCCTCAACTCAGAGATTAGGAAGCACAAAGCCAACCAGTTCCTTTCCAAACACTCTCACTGGTTCTGAACACATAGACTCTTTTCCTCCTCCTCCCAAGGATCACGAATGAAATATGCTGTCCCTAAAAGATGGCAGTCTCCAATTTCCTGTTTTCTGAGACCTCTTTATGGTTCCAGCCAAGGACACAACATTACTAACACAAAAAAATCCTTCCTGACCTCCATAAAAATTCAATTATCTCTCAGGATGAAGCATCACTTAGTCTCCCTGAAGACAACACTGACATCTGTGCTGCCAGTGAGCCTTGGGAAGGTGGGAATTCTCATCACTGCTCTGCAGACAGAGAAATGGGAAAACCTCCAGTGCCTACCATAAACATGTAAGAAAAAAACCCACTTGTTCAAAAGTGGGGTAGAGACAGGACTGGGATGAGCTTTGAATTTAGGACCTATCAGCCAAGGCTTTCTAGACCAGCAGAAGAAAGTGAGTCTTTTGTGAGGATGGAAGCCTACCACTTGGTTTTTCATCCCCATGTTAAAGAGAAAATCTCATTTCCCAGCTCTCCAGCCCCTCAGAAGGGCACACACAACGTGATTACTCAATGCTCCTGCAGCAGCAAGAACTCTTAACAGTGACTACTCGGCTAGATAGCTGCCATTTACAGCACAAAGCATCCAAATGACTCACGTGGGAAGGTGCTAACATCGTCTTTGAAGAGGCTCTGTGTTTCTCCAGTCTTAGCCATGAACCGTGTGAGAGCTCTCTCCACATCACGCCGCTGGGATGCCGCCTTCTCCCGCAGCACCTGGTAGTCAGAGACAGGCTCCCGGTAGGTCTGTGGAGCAAGGAGAGCAACAGAACAGGGTCAGGGGCTGCCAGGTAGGCAGCTGAAGCTCAAAACCCTTCCAGGATGCTGAGGCTACAGGTGAGCACTGAGCTTCAACATGCACAGATTTTCAGGGAGCTACAGAGGGCAATCAGCCAAAAATCCACAGCAAGGGCAACCCACAACCAAGCAGTGCTGTGTTATTAGTACAGTAAAAACACCCAGACACCACTCCTAGTTGTCAGTGACTTCCAAATGGCATAAAAATCATCTTTTTTCACTCACTGGTGTCTTGATGTAAGTGTGAGGATCTGGAAACTCAGGGAAATGGCCAGGAATGTGGGGTGGATGTGGCTTGTTCTGCCCAGCTGTCAGGGCCTTGGGAGTCACCGGCTGGTTCGTCACAGGAGCTACAGTTAAAAACACACACACACAGAGATCAGCCACCTTCATCCTGCCAGGAGTCAGGCAGGCAAGCTGTGTCCCTGAGCTGTGCCTCCAGGTCCTACAAAGGGCACAGAGCACATCCCACAAGCAGCAATTTCAGATTTTGGCACTCCAAAAGGGAACAAAGATTTCTTGGCCCCCCTCTGCTACACAAGGAGAACAAAGACATCTCGAGGGTTCTCATGTGCAATGAGGATGCTGAGGGTATCTTCCTTCACCTATTACACAGTCATTACAGGAGTCCTCAAACTGCACTTCAGGAGCACTGGACTCCATCAGAAAAGCAGCTTTCTGGGGGCCAGCAGAGAGAAACACCAAATGATTTCCAGTTTCCTGCATAAGAAGAGGGTTCCCCACGTACGGGCAGTGATGACCATCCTCTGGGAGCGCTTGGCATAGGCAGGAAGTGTTTCAACATTGAACCCTGAAAGACAAGAGAGGAAACAAATCACACCGAGTCTATCCTGTCAAAAACCTTTCTTAGGCTTCTCTAGAATTTTTCAAAGGGCTCTGAGTTACATGGGAAAGAAAAATCACTCTCTCTGTGTATATGCAGGCTGCAATCTGAGCAGAGGTATCCACGAGCCTGTGTGAGGTCCAGAACAGAGAGCATCACATCATACAAACCCCAGAAACATTGGGGACAGAGCTTCCTACCAATGCAGCACACCTATACCACCTGCAATGCAGGGGGCTGGAGTTTGTGGGACCAGTCAACTACTCACCCATTTCCACCAGAGTAACCACGATATCAGAGAGCGTAGGCTGCGTTCGGGCTGTGTGTTCACAGTAGGACTTTGCACTCCTTCCAATCTCAGAAATATCTGAGGGGATAAAAAAACCACCAGCACTTAGTCCAGACAGCGAGCACACATTTGTACCAGCCCAATCCTAGCTTCAGAGACCTGAGCTTTTAGCAAATTTAGCAAGGAATAAAAAATAGGTCCCACAATCCAGTTTCTTATAGCCTGTGTATTTAAAATTAAAGCATGGAGACACTAGAGATCAAAGAGTCAGATGTTTCACACAAATGCAAAAGGCACATCTGCATCACAAGCATGAAAAAAAAACACAAAACTTGATCAACTCTTGATTTCACAAAAATGTGTGACTGGGGATCACCCAGGAGAGGAGAAGCAGAGCTGCCAAACACAGGCACCTGTACAGCCTTAACTAACCAAATGGCTGGAACTTCCTTAATTCTCTGTTTATGCTGGCAGCACCTCAATGTGTGGAGCTTATTTGGCTACTTAATGAGTATCTAATGAGTACGATAGGTAAGTACTTCTGAGGTTGGACAAAGATCTCACACTCCCAGGACTCTGTTCTCTAGCCTTCCATTTCTTGCTAACAACATTAACTCAAGATAATAAAAAATGGAGGGGAAAAAAAACAACAAAAAAAAAATGGAAGAGGGAAGGTCAATTTGAAAAAAGATAAAGAGATTTGAGGGGATCAGCGTGGCTCTTCTGGGCCCTCCCAAAGCTGGACACTCACAGCTCTGTAGCATCTCCGTCAGCGTCTCCACCGCGGCCTTTTCGGCGCTCTCGAAGCCAGCTTCAGTGAGCAGGGAGCTGACCACCACCTGCAGAGTCCTCCTCCGAGCCAGGTAGTAGTTATCTGCAGGCGTGGTTGCATGCTTGCTGCCCGACCTCTGCAGACACAGACACACCCCCCATCCCAAAATTAGAATTAAGCCACCTCCAGAGCGCCAGGAGCAGGGCCAGGGAAGGGCCAGGGCACTGATCCTGCTCCAGGCACTGATCCTGCTCCAGGCACTGCCCTGGGATAGGGGCTGTGATCCACAGGAGGGGTGCAGGCAGAACTGCCTGGGTGCTACCTGCACTCAAAGGACCTGCACTCAAAGGACAGGGGCCAGCCCTGCCTGTCCCCCCAGATGTGTGTACATGTACACACACACACAGACACATATTCTACACACACACGTGTACATCAGTGTGCATGCAGACACACAGACCATCGAGTCA
>NW_008620893.1:19945-49759 GCF_000691845.1 Merops nubicus | reverse complement strand
CATTAAATTGACAAAAATGTTCATGATTTGACAGAAAATAGGTGACATCCTTTATCACTGCTGTAGCTGTCAAGCACTGCCATAACCCTTCACTGAAACCCATTCTGTTTTGGGGTAAAAATTGCTAGGAGAGAGGGACAACAGCTGCAAGCTTTTCCAATTTTGTAGAATCCATTTTCTGTATGTTTAAAATCCTTTTTTCTGACAATGAATATACCACTTTTTAAAAAGTTATTGCTTGCTTCAAGAAGGCTGTAAGTTCTGAGACATCATCATGCATCCCTCAGATTTACTGGATGAAGAGAAACAGGGGATGGAGGGTTTCCATTGTGACCACAGGTTTTCTACACCAAGATAGATCCTGGCATGACTCTTTGTTCCTCTTCTAATACTATATTCAAGTGCAGTGCCTGTTTGATCCCCTGTTAAACCCAGTTATGAAAGGTTTCTTCCTCTGTAATCAAGACTTACTTAATTTGTCTTTACATTCCACTTGATGTTTGGTTTCAGAAATATGTGAGCACCTCTGATTGAGATCTGAGACTGGGTTTAGGGTTTTAGTGTCACTTGTTCCATCTGACTTGTATAATTAATAATTGTTCTTGAGACACTAACCCACCAATATCCACTCTTAGGGTGTTATTGCCTCACCAGTCTATTAGTATGAGCAAACTTTTTTCATGGGTTTCAAGGCATTTTCTCATCTATTTGCAAAGTGATAATGTCTAGAGATGTGCCAAATCAGACTGTAGTCCTTGGCTTACCATGAAATAGCAGTTGATCCTTTCTAATAGTCATGTAAGACCAGATGCAGAGATACTTAGATACCTAAATTCACCTTGATTTTATGGGAGTTCAGGTGCATAAAACCCAAATATATTAGATAATTGTGTTTAAAAAAATCTAAACTGAACTCAGCAGAGTTGTGTTGCTCTTTTTTCTAGGATATATGAGCAACAACACTCTCATCTACACTATACTCTTTCTACACAAGATTATTCCCACCTACTTTTATGCCCTTTTTCTTCTATCTACTTGTTCCTTCTTCAGCAGTACCTGCAAGTCAAATTTTAAATGTTTTATCTTCTAGATTGGGTTTTGTCTTTAAGTCTCTGAAAAAAATATTCTTCTTATTTCTCTTTTGTCTTACTTAGTTTTTCTCCTCCAAAAGAACTCTTCATCCTTCTGTGCTGCACTTCTTCACCTGTTTTCTTCTCTTATACTTCTGCCCTACCCTTCATTTGAACATCTCTTTTCATCACAGAGATAGAACTTGGGGTTGTCTACACAGTTTGGCAGAGAAGGGAGCTTGCTTTGCCCATGGTCTTAGACGACTGAATAAAATCCATTTTTCCTCTGAAAGCCACACAAGAGGTTCATTCAGCACTGGGCCTGCACTGCTTTTCAAGATGCACTACTGGGCACAGCTGTGGCCATCTCAAAGCTTAAAATAAGGAAAGGAAAAACATATTTTGCTTACACGAGAATGAAAGGCTGGGGCCATCACTGGAAAAGAAGAATTAAGCAAAAGAAGAAAGAGGATTTGCAAAAGCAGAAAGGTAAAAGATAGACTGGAGAAAGTTGAGTTTGTTGGAAGGATAAAGAAAATGGTAACAGCAGTAGCAGGGACAGCACACTCCAAAATAAACAGTGTCTGTCCCACATATAACATGTCACTCATCCCACATGTTGCAGCCACACTCTTAGCAGCACCTAGCCCAAATCCCCAGGGCCCTGGCACTCTCAGAATAGTCTAGAAAATGATGGTCATGGATGACCCAAAACAATCCACTGTCTCAAAGGGCTTGCTTATTGCCCTGTGACTGGATCCTTCTGGGTTTTAATGTGGTCATCAGGATCAAAACCTGTTCCCTATCCAGGAGAGAAGATAGGTGGGAGAGTTCATGTCAACCCACACGACAGCATTCAAGTTTCCTACACCTGAGAGTTGTAACGTAGCACGAGAAGCATTAAAGTGTTGGGGTTTAATCTCACCAAGATGCTTGAAAGAAGAAAGGCAAAGTGTAGTGTCACGTGCTGCAGTGCTGGGAGAGCAATTAGCTCATGTTCAGGCTGTGTTTTGCTATGAGCCCTGTGTTCAGACATGACTCTGCAGCAGAGCAGCAGTAACTGTAGCAGACAATTAACAAAATGCCAACAGCATCATATTCCCTCTCTCCACACCTCTGCTCTTTAACAAACCTAACAGATGTCTCTACCTGACTGGAGGAATGGTACTCAGTTAGTGCTGGTGCAATCTGACCAGTTCCATAGGTTCCAAGTGTATTTTTGACCTTTCAACAGTACAGAAGTTTGGCCAGGATGTTTTTATCTGGTTTTTGTCAAGGTATCCTTGCTCCCACTAACCCCTTAAGGAAGCTGGTGTATATAATGCAGGTATTTTTAAAGTATACAGATACAAAATAAGATAATTTAAACACATACACCTTTTATGACAGTTTAATCAAGGAATAGTGTACATTTCATGGTAGCCCTGACCCCAGAAGTGAGCAGAAAAATTTAAACAGTAAATTTCAGCTAATGACATTGTTGTGTGAAAAAAAAATAATAATTTCTAATGTGAATTACCAGAATTATTTTTTTTTAAGTAATACATTAATCCCTTCTGCTAACTGTTAGATTTCTAAATCTCCATTTTATTTGGCTGGGTAAGGGTATATTGTATTTTATCTCTAGATTTTAAAGCCCCAAAACTTTATAGGTAAAAAGCAATTAAAAAAATGAGTGTAATAATTTACATTTCCATTATCATGGTCTGACCTCTCTTCAGCCATACTCAGCCAAGAATTCAGCCTTCTGGAATTACTCCCCTACTCTCCCACAGCGTGCCTGGGGAAATCAAAGGGACTGAGAGACAGTAAGAGAAGCATTTGGCAATTAAATATGCAGCCAGTGACTCCTGGAACATCACAGATTCTTTGATATTTTGTTATTAAGCAGGTTATTCTGAAGAAGGACTTAGGACCAACAGTGAAATACTTTCTTATTTTTCTCGTTTTATTTCTTACAGTTCTTTCTGTTTCTGTGTCTGATGTTCAAGAATTTCAGAAAATACATTCTCAGGCAAACACCTCTGAGGAACATGGAGAAAAAGCCTCACAGGAAAAGACATCTCCTATTAGTCTGCACACTTCTGTGTGATATATAGCACTAAATGCTCTTCACATTTTATTTTATAGATGTCAGCAGTACACCTCTGCATCTCTGTTCTTTAGGACAACATTTCCAGAACCTCTTTCTCTAGTCACCTGGTTCCTGCATTTGGTCTCTAAAAAACTATTTGCATTTGAGTAGTCTTTAATGCTCATTCTTCAGGCTTATGGTTGGCTTCACGAGGTGAAAAACACAATAGAATTCTACCCTTAAGGATATACATTTTCCCAAAATCATGTGGTACTGCTTTGTTCCTGTTGAACAAGTTAGAACCTGACTCATCTAGGGTTATCACAGCGAGCTGTTGAAGCGATTAGCTTAAATTGAGGTAGCTATTTAATTAGAAAGTAGGAGCCAAAATTATGGGGAAACGTTTTCTCCCAAAAAAAAACTTGGGCCCCAAAGGAGAAGGGGAAAATACAGTGTAGACACTGTTCTGCAACCAATATCGATGTTCAGCCTCTGTGTGTGTTAATGAAAGTTCTCCAGCTGTGGAAATTCTCTGGCTGGAATCTACTTTTAGGTCGGTTTCACTTCTGTCCCCAGAAGTCAGTTGAATGGTCCATCTGGTAAGTAAAACAATGAGCCATCTATCTCCCACCTTCCCTCCTTCTTTCTGACCTCCTTTTCTTTCCTGAGCCATGTCTTCACCCCACAACTGGTGAGCAGTGTTTGTCATACACTCTGCCTGTAGGTAAAGAAGTTCATAGAGGCATTCATGGCCACACACAATGGATTTCTTCCAGTTCAGTGTGTTCAGACATTAAGTTCCCAGACGAGAATTTCCTGAGACGCTGCTGTCTGGATTTCCAGCTCTTGTTTCTCATGGGGGTATCAGCACCATCGGTCATAACCCAAGTCATCTAACAATAGCATGTATATAAGGCATTATGCTGAATGATGGCTCTGTGAGGTCGTTTTTTGACTCATGAGGGTAGAAAAAAGAGAGTTCTGTAACACAGAGAGGACACCATAAGCCCCAGACAGCTCCCAAAGACCTCTCCTCTCAAGGGTTAGGCCATGGTATACAAAAAAAGAGAAACTCAGTTTGACAGCCCTGGAAAAAGTATGCAGAAACAAACACAAGGAGGCCTATGTTACTTGGAGCTTCTCTAGTAATGTGAGAGGTGGTTTTAATATGACATGACTGCATAAAGAAAGGAAATTTAAGCACGTTTTCTTTACAGATTTCTCTGACGACTTTGGGAAGTTACATAGCCCTGACCTATTTTCTTCTGAAAGATCTCCTTAGGAGTAGAGAATGAATTAAAAATACTCCACATTTCCAACATTTGAGTTTTGGAAAACCATGGAAAGAAAGGAAATCCCAAATCATTTGCAGAAGCATTTTATAAGTTTTTTATTCCTCCTTTTAGTTCTGTATTCTAATGAATACCACAAACCAAGTCTGGGTTATTTTAAGAGTCAAGCACATGGCTTTCCCAGCATCACTTTTTATCCCTCATCTTGATCATATTTGAGGACACCTCCTTAGTCTTCTTGTCATTCTACAACTGAGTAAAAAGTTCAGTTCAGACTGGTCAGCCAGCCTGAGGTTCTGGACACATCAGCCATTCACACTTTGCTTAGCTCCAAGGGGCTTGTGCAGTGGGAACTAGACTTTCTGGAAGAAAACACAGGGATGCTCTGCCCACAATGAGAAGTTCATGCATGATAAAACCAACGGTGTGATGAACATCCCACAACCAAGTGCCTGACCAATGTAACAGATCCCAACAACATCAGCATTGAAGGCACTGCTTGTACAGGACACAGGAGAACACAGTGATACTTGGGAGATGGGAGATGTTGGGTAGAAACAGGACAATTTCAGTAATGAAGGAAAGCAAAGAATCCTTCTAGAGGACTGGAGTGAAAAAGCAGAAGCCCCCCTACAGCATTATAGTACTTCTATCTTCTATTTTCTCAACACACACAAGGAAAATTAAAAAGCAAATAAGTACACTAATCTATTGCAACAATATTATGTATAATCATGACATAGAAAGTAATAAGTATTCTCCATTAAAAAATAAAGTTTGTATCATTTAAAGGCACAAAGCAAAGAAATCTTTATAAAGAAGTATCATCAGCCCTTAAATGAAAAATACAATAAATTTCAGCACAGGTTCCATGTCCTCTTCCTCTATCCATATAAAAACTAAGTGCCTAGTATAGGCTTGCTATATAGGTTTCTGCACTAGCTTGTTAACATGCAGGATACCTTTTTCTCTGAATATGTATTTAAGGATGAAGTAAACTGCCCTCTGGAGATGTCTATCTCACTCTGAGCTAAAGATTAAGCATTCAAAGACCAAATACGTAACCTTAAGATGGTTGGGGTTAGATGAGATAAACTAAATTCTAAGTGTACATGAATTCTAGTGAAGTACAAGAATTTTAAAACTCTTGTCTACCTTGTTTTACAGTTCCAGACTATGTTGCATGAATCTAACACCCTTATCTCTAAGAAATTATTTCCATTCATACTGTGTGAGACATGAAGAATTTGTTCTGTATTTATGCTGTACATAAAAGGCAGTCCTCTAAAACCAGCAAAAAATAAAAAACTGGTTTTTTTTACATAATATACTGTAGTGCTGTAACACTGAAGATACCAGAGAATTCCTAAGAATTGAAAGTATCAGCTGTATTGTTTGGAGAAAGCTCAAGAAGTGGATAATAATAACAACTTATATTTGTAGTCTGATGGATTTTATAGTAGCTCTCCTCTGAACTATGGAAGCACTCTAGTGACTAGCTGGCAGAGGAGGAATAATCAACAGTGAATCAAGCCTGGGTTGTCTTGCAAGTAGTAAGTTTTCTCTTCAGCAGAGAAACAGGTTAGCAGTTGATAGATTTGGCATAAAGCCACATCCACATAGCAAAGGACAGGGAGTAGCGTGATGCTTCCACTCCTCCAGAAGCACAGCAATCAGCATCTAGAGCCCAGATTTTGATTTGGGCAGATATTGCTGCTCAGACCAGTTAAAATTAGCAAAAGGCTTTTTGTTGTTGTTGTTGTTGTTAGTGTAAAAATGTATTCTTCAGTTAAGGAGAGAAGTTCTGGGGGTTTTACTAGAAACTAGCATTTTGGCACACAACAAAGCAAGAGCAATTAAAAGCAAACCCTTTAAAATGCATGTAACACATCCAAAATTTATTCGTGGAGCAGGAATTACAAATGTAGCAACTGAGCAGTGTCCAGATCAGTGAATTACAGGGTTGTGAGAAGCCCCTGTGAGACCTGCTCCTTCACCACCATGTAACAGTTAGGAGTGACTGCCACTGGCAGTTACAAATGATTAGTTACAACATTTTTAGCTTACCTGCTTCAATATTTTCTTCAAAATAAAGTCTGTATTAAGAAAACCTTGCTTACATGCAGACATGCATAATGAGATTGTTTCTAATACAGGTAAATTCATGTCTGCAAGAACAACCACAGATTTTTGCCATGCAGATGCATTTCAGATCTCAGTAAAGCTTAAACTCTTCATATATTCTGACTTGACAGATAAGATTTAAAGTCATGTTTTTTTTCTCTCTGGTTGTCTGTGTTTGCTATCTGAAGATGACACTTTTTGTCCTGAGGACAAGGGATGACAAAACCAAAGGGAATAGTTAGAAATCTGTAGCTGCATTATGTGCACATCAAATAAAGCCGTTTGATAAGATTTGCATACCTGTCAGCTTGACAGCTACAGCGTGTGGCTCAGCTGGTGTGGAGCTACATATATTTACTAAAACCAGAAGGTGGCATCAAAGACTGTCTAACATTTGTAATAGAAAGGCCTGAAAGCATAGAGTTGAAAACCTTTATTTTACTAACAGATAAAATAATTTAAGTGTGGGGAGTCACAGCCCCTTTAGCAGTCTTAGGAATTTGTGTTAGGCTGATTTCTGGAAATCTGTTGAGAGATGGGATCTAAAATATTATGATTCATTCATCCCAGATAAATTATTTTTATGAATCATTATGAATAAATCAGCTTGTTTGGGATTAGTGAATGTACAGCCCTGTCCTCATATCAGTAAATGTATTTATTGTCCATAAGAGTTCAGTTAGTCATCCTGGCAGACATACCAATGTACACTTTATCTATGCACATTATGTTTAACTGGTGCTGTCCACCTTTGCTGTCACCTAATCTGGGTTTAATCACTCCTCAGATGGATTTTCTTCTCTGTCTCACTCCTGGGTAGTACTTGAAGTGCAAAGTGCCTTCTCTATGGCAGCACCTAGTCAACCTACATAGAATTAACATAGCTGTGTATTATGACATCTACTAAAATTCATACAATATTCAGGGTTTAAATACCTTTTTATATAAAAAATAACATTTCCAAAAGCAGTGGTCTGTACAGTAAACCAAATTATGCTCATTTTTTAAGAACACAGCAGTTTGCATTTTTAATATTCAGATATCTTCTATATCCAGATGTTTTGTTCATGTCATCTAACTCCTGAAATTATATTCTTGACTAGAAATTTTTACTGCACTGTTGGCAAATAATGTTTGAATCTTTGTTCAAAGTATTTATACTGCCAGCTTCCTTGCTTTGACAGACTAGATTGTGTTCTACTACCTAATAAAAGTACTCAAATATATTCAGCCAAACTTCTTAACTGCTGTTTAAGCTCTTCCTCTGGTTTTTCTTTGAGGTACAGTAATCTATCCATTTCCTCAGCATTGTGCTACCTAGGATTTAGGCTATCCTAAATCTGCCTTTATGGACAAAAATTCCTGCTTATCTTTGTATTCTTGTGTATACTCGTGCTGTCATCTCACTGAACTCAAATATAATATAAATTTAATTTTAATCTACATCTGATGTATCACCTTAAATAATTTTCGGTTGTTAGTTTCATACTTCTCCTCCTTTACTTCCTCTTTTGACTGTTGTAGGCTTCAAAGCTACAGCATTTGCTTTTTCCTTCTTTACATAAACTCAGAAATAAATAACCTAGCTCATTGTGGTTTAGACCAAGCCAGGAGCTGGGCATTTTGTGACCAACCACTCCCACCCCACCTCCTGAACAGGAAGGAGAAAAGAGAGAAAAATACAAAACCCCAGGGGCTGAGATATGAAGAATTTAATACAATGCAAAAGGAGCAATAAGCAACAGTAATAACAGCAGCAGTAATGAAACATTACACAAAGCAAGTGATGTAAAGCACAGAGCATGTTAGCTGTGAGCAGAAATGGCATCACAACCCAGCCCATGGCCCCAGCCCAGCCCTTCTGTCACAGACATGCCATCAGCATGGGATCAATTAGCCTATTGGCTGGTTTGGTTGTCTATCCTAGCTGTGGCCCTCACAACTTCTGTAGAAAACTAATCCCATCCTAGCCAAACCAGGATATTCATCTATGATAATAGTGAAGTACCATACATCATATTATGCAGTCTCTGCAATTCAGATCTTCAAAGCTGCATGCAGATCTGTCCCATGTCTCCAAGCTGTGTCCATCTGCTGCCTGATTTATTATCTTGAATTTTTAAAATTATACCAACATCACTTCATAAAAATTAAATGGAAAGCTGGGTGGGAAATAAGGTGCATGACACCTATTTAAGTTTTGCAATTTCAAAGTTTATTTTATTTTCTTTCATACGGGATTGTGCTAACCAATGAATTCACAAACTCAATACAACTTCTAGGGTGTGCTTTCACACTATTTTTGTGGCTTTTGAGGGCTCAGGTACACCTCAGCAAAACATATTGACAGGAATACTAAAGCTAGTGGCCTACATGATACTTTAACTTCATCCTTTTCCTTTCAGTTATCCTCTACACAACCATACTAATCCTTCTACCATTTCTGAGATTAGCAATACTTAGATATTTTGGGTTTTTTTATCATGTCCTTTTCTCAGTCATTCCTTAGCCAAACTACTCAGATTTCTCCTAGTGTTCCACCACAAACCAGCAATCTCTCTTCATCATTTGTATATTGCTCTCCTGACCAACCTTCAGCTGCTCAGCATCGTTCTAGCAATGTGGTGTTCAGGAACCAAGCCTCGTAATTCCAGGGTTTTGTGGCATTAAGTGCATAGTTACTTAGGGCAGTGTATTTTGCCCTCTCTGTGCCACGTGTGTCCATGGTGAAGAGCCAAAATGCAAGGATTAGAGAGCTGCAGCCTGTCAGGGAGGAAGCAAAGGGCCACCTGCATTCCATTCTTCAGCAGGCATGTGGAGAAAGCTTGTTTGGGCAAGTATCTGCTTGACCTGCATTAAGCACCATGCTTGCATGTCAGTTATTAAGTACATCATCAGATAATAATATATGGTAAAACATGCTTTTTGCAAGTATTTCAGAACAAGCATGAAATGATGAGCTAGTGAAATATAATATTGGCTATGAAGCAATTATTTGGAAGCTTTTCAAGAAAAAAATTAAGGAGTGGTATTGTCAGTTTTATTGTTAAAGTCTGAGTTTGGTGATATAGTCTAAAGGAAACATTCAGTTCAGCTCTTTCACAACAGGTCTCTTTTTTTTTATCAGCTTTCTCCAACTGTATTGTAGTTTTATGAAATCTCTTGTCAGCAAAAATGGAAACCACTGACCTCACTGGATAATTTTTGAATTCTCCTTAGAATTCACAAAAATCTTGTAGTCTTCACCACAAACTGCTAGGGAATCTCTGCTCTGGTGCCTGGAGAACTTCCTCCCCCTCCTTTTTCACTGACCCTAGTGTCTGCAGAGTTGTTTCACATTTCTCACTCCTCTCTCCCAGGTGCTGTTGTGCAGAAGGTTTTTTCCCCTTCTTAAATATGTTATCCCAAGGCACTACCATTGCTGCTGGTGGACTTGGCCTTGGCCAGCAGTGGGTCCATCTGGGAGCTGGTTGGGACTGGCTCTGTTTGACATGGAGAAGCCTCTAGTGTCTTCTCATAGAAGCCACCACTACAGCCCTTCCCACCACCAAAACCTTGCCATGCAAACCCAATACAGTTTCTAAAAGTCTTTTTCTGTAAATACCATGATAGATTATAATAATGCAGTCAAGTGTGCAAGGTGCAGAAGGCAAGGAGACACATAGGGAGATATTCTGTTATTTCTCTGAGCTTAATAAACTGAAATTATCCATCTAGTCTAAACTACTCATTAATTTAGCCTCCACAGTTAACAGAGACACATATCTTTGCAGAGCCATCTATCCTACCTTAAGATAAACATCTAAGATTAGTAGTATAACTCTTTGCAGCTGGTTTATCTCTCTGTGGACTTTTGGACAATTAGTTTAGACTAAGAACTTGACCTCTAGAGAGGCAAATCAAAGTCATTTGAATACCACTTGTAAACATATGACTTTTTAAAAAAAACAAACAAACAAACAAAAAACACCCAACCCCAACCAAACAAACACAAATCCCACAGGTAGGAAATGTCTTTACTTCTAACATAAAGAATAGAAAAAGAGCAATGGTGGAGGCCCTCAAATTGTTGACATTCTAGGAGGTAACCTCATCACTTATATAATTCTTCAGAAAAGTAGAGTTATCTTCCTTGAAGTTGATTAACCCATTTAAGTAGATTAAGTTTATCAGTCTTATTAAATCAAATAAGAGCTCCAGTTATGGGCTAGAAATTTGCACTCTTGGGACCCGTGCAAAGAAAATCTGACATCAGTGCACACAAACCAAGAGCTGTAGGAAATAAGGGAAGAGTTAAGGGAATTATCAGGGCAAGAAAAAAAGAACAAGAAGATGACTAAAACTAATGTTGATTTCTGAGCATAACATGTTATAAACAAGCAGATGTCAGATCAGAAAAGAGTCCTGCTTGTCATCTTCAGTGGTTATGCTTTGAAACAACTGCTTTAGACAATACAGGAACCTTTTGTTGCATAGTTCACTTCTGTCCAGGGTTTGTCAATGTGGTCATTTTATCTTCTAAGTGAAGTGATAGCACCATATTTCAAGATTAACTGAGACTTCAAGAGCCATGGACAGAGGAGAAAGGTTGAAATAAGGATCACACAGCATATTAATTACTAGGGGTGAAAGAAGGGGATAGGGTCTGAAGTGCCAACTATTATAACAAAGATGTTGACATACATCCACCTAGAATTATAGAGTCATTAAGGTTTAGAAGACCTCTATGATCAAGTCCAACCATCAACCCAACACTACCATGACCACTAAACCATGTCCTGAATTACCACCTCTACACATTCTTTGGATGGTGACTTGCTTTCTTCCCAGGCCTTGAAACTCCTCTCCCTCAGATTTCAGCGTTCTGAGGGAAAATAACATTTCTTCTTGTAACAATGAGACTTTTTCAGCCACTTCAGGGATGCTGGGATGAACCCTCTTGGTATCTGTTAAACATGCTGATATTTTTCTGGGTTGTATATAAATGCTGGGGTCTAAGCGTTCTGAGGGAAAATAACATTTCTTCTTGTAACAATGAGACTTTTTCAGCCACTTCAGGGATGAACCATCTTGGTATCTGTTAAACATGCCGATATTTTTGTGGGTTGTATATAAATGTTGGGGTCTAATTCTGCCTGCCTGAGCAATGATGAATAGCTGATACCATCTGAAAGTTTAAGGCATGTCAGCACCTTGGTCTGCTAAGATGTACAAAATAATCCCTTATTTTTAGAAAGTCCTTTAAATAAAGCCCCAAACTCTACAGTAACATCAAATTAAGCTTTGCATTGAGTTGACAAATTCACTGGAATCTGTGTGATCATCATTTCCCTCAACACTTTATTCCTGCAACCAATATTGCAGTTCTTCCTTCACCTGTCTTTCATGGAAGCAGGTTTGAGAAGAGTCATCCCTCTGCTGGTCACCTGTAAGTCACCTGCAAACATGCAGGACATTACTACCGAAGGATAAGGAGCTCATAAAGAATTACAACAAATGTAATTTTCTCTCTATAACACTGACAGTCTTAGGAATGATGCATTTAAACATGCCTTTATAGCTGTTAGAAACGTTAAATTTAATAGGATCCTTTTTTTTTTTCTCCTGGTATTCTTTTGAATACTTTTCCCTGGCCAAAAGAAGGGAAGTATTTCATTTTACATGGGCTCCAGAGATGAATTTTGTGATTGAAACACCATCACGTTTTCAAGCTGAGTAAGAAAAAAACTAACACACGTTTCTAAGGGTTTGCAAAATATTTTATAGCCATATCAGAAGTTGTGTAAATCTATTTTTTCATATACAAGGTCACAAAAGGTGTTTCTTTGGGAACTAGGGCATCCTTCTGCCTGGTTGCATGCCAAGGATGTTTTGGGAGTTGGAAGAAGCATGACAAACCTTGGTGGTGTCTTCATCTGTGTGTGGACTGAGGGAAATGTGCAACCATGAAGAGTCACATAGTCCCTTGACTGTCCAGATCAGAGACCTGGACAAAACACGTGGCCATCTGCCCAGTTTTGTTAGGTCATCTTTTGGGTTTTGGGTTTCTGCTTAGACTAAGGTCTGGATGCTGTTCAGATGAAAGAGAGTTACATGGTCAACTAAATAAATAAAATTGAAAGCCTTAAGGAATTTATACAGTCAAGACTTGAAAAATAATTCCTTCTGCAACGTCTTGGGGTTTGATTTTTACAAAACTGAGAAGAGTTGTAAATTATCTGGAAAAATTCTAAACCACCAAAAATTAAACCTAGTTTCCCCGAGCAAGTTGTTCAGATATACAAAAATAGAAAATTATTATATCAATAAATTCCAGAAATTATTACTAAAGTGTCAATTAACCAAGTCTTGACTGGCAAATAAAATCATAGAACAGAATCATAGAATTCTACAAAGTGGT
Organism: Merops nubicus; assembly: GCF_000691845.1. Classification (NCBI taxonomy): domain Eukaryota; kingdom Metazoa; phylum Chordata; class Aves; order Coraciiformes; family Meropidae; genus Merops; species Merops nubicus. Next base: position 36,799 of record NW_008620893.1, on the reverse strand, counting down.
GCACTGGTGTAATAAATGCATCTTACATCACACAATAATGATTTTATTTTCTTTTCAGCAGCTTCCTTCTCCAGGGACCCCTGGAAATGTTAGTTGAAATGGTGTTTTGCAGGCATTATTTGTACTGCTCTAGAATAAACTCTTGGGCTACAAAGCTTAGCTGTCAACTCTGTTTTCAGTAGCCACAGACTTTTCACCAGCACAATGGACTATTGCTTGAATGTTTGAGACACTGAGAGATACAAAACTATGTTTCTTCCTGCCTACATGCATGGCACAAGTGGGTGCAATACAGACAGGGCACATGCTCTCTCAGAGGACTGAACTTTTATTACCTGGTGGAAGAGAGCATCTGAATTTGAGCCTGTTACTTTATTCTGAATTCTGTTCCACCAGAATATAAAAATGCAGATCAAGAATAGCCAAAAGATGCTTAATGTTTTCACTCTGTGGAAAATCCCAAGAACTCACGTCAACAAAAAAATCTAAGTATTCTCATTCTCATTATGGAACATTTAACAAAAAGCCTCATTTTAAAACCTGTATTAAGAACCAAGGCACTGGGAATCAGAGAAAGAAACAGCCAGAAAGTCTGAAATGAAGCAGAGAAATAACAGAACTGTTTGTCAGTAAATTTCCTTTATTGAAATAAGTATCATGTTCAGTGTTTCAAAGCATCACCATTTGGAGGAACTTAATTTCATGTGCTCAGAATATTTTTGCATCGTTGCTTAATAAAGTCTTCTTTTTCTAGGCAATATAAGTAGACAGACAGCTCTTGTGATTACCTAGTACATTAGTACAATTGAAGACTCAAAGAAATTAAGATCCATAGATAAGCATAGCACAAAGATGATGGACTCAAGAAGTATTGAAAACATTTCTGCTTGAAGAAACATAAATGGCACCTACTTTATGGAAGGAATTAATTTTGTTGTGCCAAAGCAGTAGAGTCAGCAAGGAAATGCTGCACAATTCTGTTCTTCTTCCCAGCACATGGCAACTGTAATTAGCTCAGATATGGTCTCAGTTTGAGAGAATATTTCTATTGTACATGCATATCCTATTAATTTCTGTGTTGGCTTCCACGGTTACAGGGTAGCAGCAGCCACTGACTGATACCAATAGGCTTGGATAAGCCTTTAAGCCAGTGGTGGCAAAACTTTCCCTGCCACATTAAAAGCCACGTTCTGGCATGCATGCCAGTTCTGACACACGTGCCACCAATTTGTCTTCCCTTTGCTCTCTGTGATCTAAAACACGTGATAGGTTTAAATTAGCTGAGACAAGATAAACCAGAATAAGGAAAGCTGAACTTGATGGATGAAGGTAAAGCTTGTGTATCAATTAGGAATATTATGCATGCCTTTTAACAGATTGTTTTCTGCTTCAGTGATGTTTTCTAACTACTTAATTCTAGACAATTCTTTATTGTTTCAGAACTTTTCCTTTTACAATTCAAAATCCAAGTTAAAAAAAAAAAAAAGGTGCTGAACTTTGTAGGCAGAGAGAAAATCTTGACAATGTGAGAGAAGAATACCCTAAAGGCCTCATAAACAGTGAGCAGATAATACACATTTGAAATGTTTTGAAATGTTTAATAAAAAGCTGTTGAGTGTTAAATGTATTTTTCAGCTAAGGGCCTCCTCAAAGTGTTTTTAACTGTTTAGGGTTACCTGTACTGGATACAGTTGCTCTTAGGCTGATAACTGATGATGCAGCTACTATAAAATGGTTGAGGCCAGAATCTAATTTGGTCTTGCAAAAATGTCTAGATTGGCATGAGTTCTGCTACCATCAAAATTATGAATTTGTCTCTAAATCACATACTTGTAATTTAGGCAGCCTAAGGCATTGTCTTGCCTCTGTTTCTAGAAATCTCATATACCTAGAAGGCTGAACCCTGGGTTTTATTCTGTGCTAAAAACATGGCATAGGGAACGGACCATGGGGAGTATCACCACATGGCTTATGGCAGGGAAAAAGATCCTTTTTTTTTTAACCTTTAAATATGGACATTCTCAGTCTAGTCTAGAGGGGAAAGTTTCTCCTCTGAATTCTTGGAGGAAGCTATTTGCATACATTGGTCATGCCTATACCCCCTGGTAAAATCGTTCCCTTGCAGATAAAGAAACAATTGATATTTTGCACTGGTTTTGTAGCTTGCCCATTCTCTTCAGAGGATGGGATAGGTGAACAAAAGACCATCACTGAGGGAAACAAATTAATTAGAAAAGCAGGCCCAGATGAAAAAGAGGAAAAGGGAAGGGAGAGAAAAGGCTGGGTAGGTAAAGAATATAGCCACATGAATTTTTTAATTGTCAGATTATCTGAGAGACAGCACTGCTTTCATCTTACCCTCAAACCCTGCTTGTGGAAGTTTGCTATACAAAACAAACGTTCTTTCTTCACCTCCCATCATCAAAGAGGCTTTAAGCCAAGGTCCATAAACCTACAATTGCCTTAAATCAACAGGTTTTCCATTCATCTCCATGAATCTGTATTTTTCTCTCTGTTTCTGTCTCTGTTTTTGTAATTTACTGTGCCTGCATGGGGGAGGTAGGGGAGGATGGAGGGCAGGACCTGTGTGAGTAATGGACTCAGATGCTGACAGTCTACTTGCAAAGTTTTTCACAAGCCTAAAGAGCTTATACATAAACTATGCTGCAGTTGAGTCAAATAACAACTCCATGAGGAAAAGTTGAGGATACTGAGCTGGAATTTTGCACGCTACGTCTCTGTGCAGGTTAGGTTGAGGTAAAGCTCTCATGTCTGTGATGAACTCTGACTCTACAATGGATTTCATGGTTCTCTGAGGTTTTTACCTTTAATAGAAGACTTAAATTTTATTTCTTCAAGTGCTACTAGTAATGGGGACCAGCAGGTACTTAAGCCACACAGTGCCTTATATATACAGCTCCTGACAGCTGTACCCACCAGTACAGACACATAGACCATCCCAAATCCCCAGTTCAGTGCACAGCCTGTGCTGTCAGAAACTTCTTTTTTCTCAAATAATGTGTATTTAATAGAGTTCAGTGAGCTCTGTTCAACACTTAAATTATGAAGCAGAAAAGCCATTTTTCTAAAATTTAATCTTTATATTAAATGTCTGAAAAAAAACCTAATCCAGAGAGTTTATCACCTTTTTTACCCCTGTGCCTGTGTGAAGTCATAACAAAATATACAGTTTTGCTAAAATGAGAAGGATTTTATCATGAGACTGTGGTAGCTGCATAGGCAGCTTGGGTTGGACAAACTAAAAACTCTGTGTGAATGGATTTCTAGAGATAGGGAAACTTGTCCTTCTTTCCTTTCCTTTCCTTTCCTTTCCTTTCCTTTCCTTTCCTTTCCTTTCCTTTCCTTTCTCCTTTCCTTTCCTTTCTCCTTTCCTTTCCTTTCTCCTTTCCTTTCCTTTCTCCTTTCCTTTCCTTTCTCCTTTCCTTTCCTTTCTCCTTTCCTTTCCTTTCTCCTTTCCTTTCCTTTCTCCTTTCCTTTCCTTTCTCCTTTCCTTTCCTTTCTCCTTTCCTTTCCTTTCTCCTTTCCTTTCCTTTCTCCTTTCCTTTCCTTTCTCCTTTCCTTTCCTTTCTCCTTTCCTTTCCTTTCCTTTCCTTTCCCTCTTTCCTTCTTTCTTTCTTTGGGTGCTGGAAAAATATTTCTTAAACCTTTTTTTCTGAAACACTGAAATTTTACTTGAGGAAAAAGCATGAAAAATCTGACAACAAATAAATGAATCAATGAGTCTGCTTCAACACACATTCTCATTTATTGTCTCCACTTTAGGCAAGTTCTATTCTTGCAGAAGAATTTTTTTCAGGAGAGATTTATCTGCAAACACAGACCAAATAGGTGAATTATGTGGTTAAGACTACCGATAGATTTTGTTTGTGCCTTGGCTGTGATTCTGTGGAATGTAGGTATTTTACTGAATGAGGCTAATTGTTACGTCTAGGTGTCAACTCTCTGTAAAGCAATGAAAAGCTTTTCAATGGCAAACTGCAACTGAGCTGTCAGGAGATAATAAAAATATTACAGTACATTGAAAACTGGGGAGGAAAAGCCTTTCCTTTCTCACTTGACAGGTTCTGAACTGTGGCTGTGGAAGTCATTCAGGTCTGAGCAGTCATGCATGCACACTGAGCTCAGGATTCACCATTCATTCCCATTTCCACCTCCCCCACAGCCTGGGCTGTTCCTTGGGTCTGTGCAGTTGGACATTAGTTCCTAGCCTCGAAAGAGATGCTGCTTAGCCCCATGTTCAGAGGACCCCCATCACTTAAGAGTCTCCTGCTCTTCAAAACTGGCACCCAGCCCACAGGCTGTCGTGATGACCAGAAATGCAGGATGAAGATGCTTGAAGGGCCTTAATGAGGGATCTGTGCCTCTCCCTGGTGAAATCTTATTTCACATCAACTCTAAATGACCTGTTTTATTTGTTGCAGCCTGTTTCTCTGTCTGGTCAAATGAGGAAACATGCCAGCAGTGCTCTGTGTTTTCTGACCCACAACTGTGCTGTCCTACTCGTCAGAAAGAAGAAACTCAGCATCTGATTCACATGCTTTGACTGCTTGGATCTTTAGGAATCCATAAACATATTGAAACATGTTAATACAATACACACAATGTTAAAGACAATGCAACCATGCCAAACATTTAAAATCTGTTTAAAGACATAAAATCCACATTTATTTTAGCACTTAGCAACTTTAAGGTGTTTACACTGACTTCATAATTTTTTTTCTGTAAAAACAGATCTTCATCTGCTGTGATAGTAGAGATGTTCTTAGGAATAAAGCCATGGAGTAGAAAAGACGGGTGTGATTTGCAGAGAAGCCATAAAGCAATTTTATTTCCACTCTGAGCTGAGGAAAGTGTTCAGAGTTATGCTGTGCAGGCTCAGAGTCAAATGCCTAAAGGCTGAGCTGAACCCCTACCCTACACTGCTGAATTTGGCCTGTGAACTATGCACAGAAATATCAGTAAAAAATGCCTCCATAAATAAACCCCTAGCTTTGTGGAAGATTGGAAACTGCCTCATCATGGCAATTACACACCACACAGAATGTCTTCATTCCCATGCAAAACAGAGATTAATTAACAAAGCCATCACGTTTCAATAAAGACAGAAAGAAATCTACTTCGTGTTTTATGTTCTTCTTGTTGTTTTATGGCCAAAGGTCCTGTGGGGCAGCAGTTTTTCATCCAGAAAAATAAAGCTGATGCAAGGTAATTTGTCCTTCAGACAGGCATCCTCCTTCAGTCTTCTCTGAGTAACTTATCTGAGCTGCTGAGGTGACAAACACTTTAGTTTGCTGTAGGTCACATGTACAAATAGAAACCTCATCCCCAGTGCTTTGAAGTTAATAGGATTTCTTCCTCACTGGATGTTTGCTCAGTCCATGTTATAGAAGACACTGTGTCACATGAGGGCAAGTTACTTCAGAGTAAGGGAATTTGACCAGCTTTGCTGTTTCTCATTCTGAGAATCAGGGACACCATCCTGTGACCAGGCAAGCATACCTCACTCCCAAGCATGGAGTGCCAGTACAACAATAATTTATGAATCCCACTGGAGTGAATCAGAGTAACCTCACTTGAGTCAATGAGAGAGCATGAGGAGATGGAAACTATGTTTCTCTTCATATGCTTTGATTAGTACAACACAAGTGTTTGGGAAGGGATTCGTGTAATACAAGCTTGGCCATGTGCAAGTTAAAGTCCCTGTGGTGGTAATGAGCTCACAGAATAAGACATGTAAGTCCCTGCAAGGGGTTGATGTGTCTGAGCTTCCCTTACAGGTACAGGAGACCTCGCTGGTATCATCAGTGCAGCCTAGAGAGGGGTTCAGCTAAGCAGTCACTGCTTCAGGAGGAATCTCTTTGTTCCCGTGGCCTCAGTGACTGTATTGACTAGATTGTCCTTGATTATGATAGGAGCTTATGTTCCCAGGCAATGACATATAGACACCAAAACACAGGCACTTTGGCCTGTGAGCTGGACCAGTCTTAGATTGTCTTCTTGGTTTTTGCTCTAGTAAATAAAGATAGAGAAGATCCTCTTGAGGTTAACTCATTTTTTTTCTTAAAACCACAGGGTTTAAAAAGAAAAGAAAACAAAGTGAGGTACTACTAGAGGTTATAAAGGAAACATAGGTATGGCTTAGCCTAGACAACTGATTTTTGAAAAGCTACAGTTAGGTGAACTGAATTCTAACCCCACATATGTGTGGAACTTTTGAAAACAGAATGCTTGGGAGCATGTAGAACTAAGAAAACCACATCCTAATGACAACAGCCCAGCTGCTTTGTTACCAGCATAACAGCCACTGTCAGCTGTCAACTTGTCTGCTCACATGAAGCTGAGTTTATTTATGGCTCTGTCTTCTACTGTCAGTGAATCCACGTGGCCATAGAGAACCCCCTGGCTGAGTGGGGCTGGTATGCAGGACAGCTGCAGCACTGCCCCACCCCAGAGCCCAGCAAGGCACTTCTGACATCTTCCCACTCTGAATGAGCCTGGTCTCCATGACTTCCCACTCCTACCCTGCCAGATGACTCCTGTGCTGCTTTTAGCCGTGTGAGGTCAGCCAAATACAGACACACGAGCAGGGATCACCCAGGCAAAGCTGGTAGCCCTTGGCATCCAGAAGCCCAGTCACTGGCACGTGGGTTTTGTTACTGATGTATTCATTTGCTTTCTCTCTCTGAGTCTGTGGTGTTTATCTGGAGTCTTTACCATGTAAAACAGAAAAAGAATAAATTGTGTATGATAATAGTGAAGCTTTCCTCTCCTTTTCTGTGTGTTATAAAATAATGCACCTGATTCACCACACTGCTATGCTGTGCTATTTCTGGCATGTTAAGTTTGGAGAAAGTTACATGTGATCTACAAGAAATAAAGGCAGGAAATAACTTCTGGTTTATAGTCGACTTCATCAATAAATAATATAGCAAAGAATTTCTGGGAATATATAAACAAAATTGTAATATTCCTGATATTGCTCTATCAGAGAGGTGAAGCTCCTGGTGTACGAGAGAACAAGATTTTAGCAGGCTAAATTTTACACATCCTGGAGAGGTTTTCAGTCTCTCTTAGGATAATATTTACTCATTTCCTTCGATAAATAATATCAAAGGATATCTCATAACAAGTATTAAGGAAAAAATTTACCTTCTCATAGCATGATGGGACATTACTTTCCACAGCTATGCATGAAAGGCTGATGTTACACCAGTGACAATGAAAACAAGGGCTAATGAAATCAGACATTTATATGTACTTCAAAATGACTTGAGGAATAGCTCTTCTGTTTAATCTGAAATCATTTTACAGCTGCTGCCATCTATGGAGCCTGAACTGTCCTCTTGGGTTCTTATACAAAAACACAGGAGTTAGCCAAGTGTTGTAGACCTTGTGACTAGCAAGAGTGATGGCAGTTACCACACATTGCAATGGATGTCATGGTCCAGAGCACCAATACATACACCATGGCATGCAGAAGTACAAACAGATTGTGAGCTGAAGTGCATTTGAAATGGTAGTTGGTAGGAGGCCAGCTGAGTGGTAAACAGAGTTTGTTATGCCTCTGCTCTCTCTGGGTGGAGGGTAGGTGTCCAGATTTATCATTATTTCTTCTGCCCTTCCTGTGATTTGCCATTTCTGCTTCTGCCCCAGTAACAGGAATAAAAGGTCCCTTGGAACTGGCTTTTGTGCCACGTAGCCAGGCGATGCTGTGGGGGTGAGCACAGGGACACCTCACCCTTCCTAGCCTGAGTGATACTCCTTGGTACTTCCAAAAGCACAAGTGTGATCCAACCCAGCCTACCCTGAATACAGAAAAGCCTGTGAAATATTACTTGGCATTGCATTCCAGTGGGATACACTTCAGATGTGAATGAATGGCATCTTGCTGCCATGTGAAAAGCACTCTCTAAGGACTTGCCAGGAATCAGCCTTTAGTGCCAGGTTTTCCTTTACACTTTTCAGGGGTAATGTGCATAAATGCTACTACCCTGCACTAGGCAACTTGCAGCTGAGCCGTTGGGAGTAGGACAATTTCAGTGAGAGCTTGTATTTTTCTTCAGCTCTTTTAGAAGGGGATGAAGGCTCAGAGCAGAGGGAAAAGCAGTTTCCTATCGCTGGTGGTAACCAGAAGCCATCCCTGCTGATGAGCTCAGTGTGGAGCTGGAGTGAAAGGGCCTCGCTGCTCATCAGACTGAAGGTGCAAGGCATTAAAGGGGATTAAACCAGCACAGTCTCTGCCAGCCTAATCCACTTGGCACCAATGAGCTGTAGGGAGGCCTGGATGCTTTGTGCTTATGGCATTTAGAAGGCGGCTTAAAAGAAAAGAAGTAGTCAGGTTAGTTGCCACGGAGGCTTTTTGTGGTAATTGACTTTTGTGATCCTTCCTTCCATGCCCTCCCCCCTTCTTTTCTTTTTTTTTTTTTAAATTGTTGTTTAGAAACTGTGCTCCACTCTGCTTTAATGCCCACGAAACATAGGAGAAACTTTTATTTCACAGTGAAAAATCAGAACTCTAGGGCAGTCCATGGGCTTGTGAATATGCTGTGTATGGTCAGAGCACTGCTGCAGCACTTACCTCTGCCTGCTCTGATTCTGCTACAGCAGGGCTAGCTTTGTAAGGCAAAGAAAACACTCCATTTAATTACCTCAGACTGTATTCCTGCACCCTTTTCCAGTATACACAACACAGTGTACTATAAACTCAAGAAGGCAGCTTTTTGTGGTGGTATTTGTCTTATCAGAAGAGAGCAGTAAGAGAAAATCATGTTTCCTACAGGGAGTTTGTTACTGTATTCCTGCACCCTTTTCCAGTATACACAACACAGTGTACTATAAACTCAAGAAGGCAGCTTTTTATGGTGGTATTTGTCTTATCAGGAGAAGAGAGAAGTAAGAGAAAATCATGTTTCCTGCAGGGAATTTGTTACTGATGGAGACAACTTCTGTTCTGAATGCGGCTGATCCACTTCAGACAGCTCCTGATCCCAGTCACATGCTGAAGACAATAATGAAAGGCTCCTTGTGTCTAAAAGGAAAAAGAAAACATTCTCTACAATCCATGGGTAGAGACAGTCTCCTCTCAGAAAGGGTCAGAGGAAGAGCATAACTTTAGGCGTTCTTATTTACTCAGAGAAGAACTATCCCTGCCCACTGACTGAAACAAGTGCATAAAGTTTGTGTTGCAGTCACCAGTTAGGATACACCCATCAGTGTCTCCAGGGAGAAATTTAAAGGGAGATTTTCTTCTTCATCTGCAATCAGCAGTGAAAAATATGTAACAGTCTATCTATTGAACAGCAATTGTCTGCAACAAAAGGATTTTTTTTTGCTTGTTTTTGCACTGGATATTTGGTGGTTGTTTTTTTCTTTATAACTTCAATGCATAAGCCAAAGAGTGACATAATTCAGACTGATTCCAGCACATATGATGTGTATTATCCCCTTAATTAAGCTGTTGCAAAGAACTGAAATTGAAGTGTTAGTAGGCACAGGCTTGGAGCAGTGCAGCATTTGCTAAAAGGTAATTTTAAGGCATTAATGTAACAATGGTACTGAAGACCTTCTCTCTTTTCACTTTCTCTTTTGACCTTTACTGTCTGAACTGAGTTTTATGATGAAGTTTTTGAAGGGTGTAACAAAATACCAGTGCATTACATCTTTGGAACAAGAAATCTGTTAAAGTAAAGCACTGTCTATATTTATTTATAAGCTGAAGAGAGAGATGACATGAAAAAATCACTAAACAAAAACCCAGAGGCAATTTTTTTTAGAGGCAAAGACATTTGAAAGGCTTTCATTTTCCTTTGCTTTTGGAGTAACCAGCTTGGATGTGAAGATAAGAGATCATTAGACCTACATCAGTACGTGGCATAAGGGCTGCTCTTCTGTAGCACATCAAGCATGCAATAACCCAGCTGAAATTCCCACAGAGGTTAAACAATAGCCTCCTGTTTGGAGCTGCCTCCGGTTCATTTAGTAGAAAATGTATAACCCAACTTTTATCAGATTCAGCTATAAAGACAAGGTGCTCAATATTTCCTGTGGTAAGTGGAGTTCTTTGATCCATTATCCTGCTAATTACCAAGGGGGTTGACCTCTTCCTGGATTTAACTGCTCTTGCCCGTTTTTTTCTGGCTCCCTGTATTTGCTTAATTAGACAGAGCCATGAATGCCCCCACAGTTCAAGCCATCCTGAAGCACTTTGGCTTGTTTGTGTGGATCCTGCACCCTCTGAGTAGCCTCAGACTTGTTCAAGGACTAGATTCAAAGGCTAGGGAAGTCAAGGGAAGACTAAATAATATGACCAGAGCCTAGCATGGTAAATAAACCCCAGTATGAATCCATGAAGTGTAACTGGAGCCAGGCAAATTTGTACAAGCAGAGAATTCGGCCCTAAAGTTTACTTTCTAATCTTCAACTCACAACAGTGTTGTTTACACAATGGATGTAAGAAAGACTGAATTTAGTCCCGTGTGAGCTCTGTGTGCACAACATGCTCAGGAAGAAAATGTTTCACTGTCTTTGAAAATGTTCCTTTGTCTTCACACGATGTACGGGTGAAACTTTGCAAGGGAGCTTATGGTTCAGAACATTTATTTCTGCTTTGCCATTATTTGTACACTTGTAGACAGCTGATCTGGAAGAGGCACTGAAAGGTGTTGGAGTCCTGGCCCAGCCCCAAGGAACATGCCTGTGCCATTTCTGACATATATTTATCCACCCTACTTTTAAAACCGTGCTAGAGACCCCCTCCTCCCTTAGCAGTCTATTTCTGTGCTTCCTTGCACTAACAGAATTTTTCCCCTTATGTCCATCTCTCCACAGCTGCAACACAGCCCCATTAACTGTTATCTTCCCATTGGATAGGGAGAATGATTAATTCCTTTCTCCTTTTTTGCAATATCTTGTTATATGTTTGAACATAGTTATCATGTCTTCCTATATTCTTCTCTTCCTAGACTAAACAAACAACTTTAAATATCTGTCCTGGCAGTGTGGATGACAAATTTGTAAGATTTTAGTGAAGCAGAGCTTAGGTTAGACCTTAATTTAATGTGAAGGTCCTGTCATCTATGGGAAGCAGAAGGAGCTGCTCCTCTTTGTAAGTGTTGAATGTCTGTAAAATCAATAGGCTGCCTGAGCAGGCTACTGCCTGGCCAGTGGAGTTTGCTGTGAGTTCATGGAGGAGCCACACTGCTTTCTCTTCCTAATTTCAGCAGGCCCTGGGTATCCTGAGGGGTGTAGGAGGGCAGAATCCCTTGTAGAAATACTATATCATATAGCATGCTCTTAAACAAGATTCATTAATGGAAACAACTACAGGCAGTGACCCTTTTAATGCTCATCCACACTGAAGGAGGAGACAGAGATGCAGTCAGGGTCTTTCTTCCATGAGGAGTGCACCATGCAGGTCACTCCTGTGATCAGGAAATGAATGGGTTGTGTCATGTTTCACTTTAAAAATGGACCTTGAGAAATCTTTCTCCAGTTGCATTATGAAGACGAAGACCTGAAATAGACCTGTTATAAGTAAATCTAGTTTCTACAGGTGGAGAGGAGGGAAGCAAAAGGCAGGGCATGGAAGAGGAGGGCATAAAAAGCAAGATGTCTTTTATGAAATTTTATTTTCTTTGTGGTTTTGTCCTAGATATGTTTAAACGCAGTTGAGTATTTCCTTTGAGAATGAGGCAGAGACTACATGTTATAGAACATGTGATTTTCCTTTCATTAAAAATGTTATTTTTTTCATTATCAGGCTTTCTTGGTGCTTGCAAAATTAGGTGTGACTACTCAATCCACCTACAGTTTCCTGTGTGAACTTCTGCTAGAGAAGAACTTTTCTCAAAGTTTGGGATATATCAAAGGCATTGTTTGAGATAGCTACATTGCTGATGTTTAAAAATTGAGTGTTTTAACATCTTCAAAGTACTCCTCTGGTTTATTCTGTCTCAGCAATATCTCAAACTCAAGTGTGGAAAGTTAATAGCTTGCCTCAATCAGGATTTGGATTCTTCCTCTGACTGCAGTGCAGATATTATTTCAAATGAATAAACTCAATATATTTTAGATAGCTACATTGCTGATGTTTAAAAATTGAGTGTTTTAACATCTTCAAAGTACTCCTCTGGTTTATTCTGTCTCAGCAATATCTCAAACTCAAGTGTGGAGAGTTAATAGCTTGCCTCAATCAGGATTTGGATTTTTTCCTCTGACTGCAGTGCAGAGATTATTTCAAATGAATAAACTCAATACCACATATTTTAGGGTATCCATGTGGTTTCTCACATCATGTTGGTATATATCTCTTTAGAAAACTACACCTCCTTTTGTGAGCTTTCCAAAATTTGTAAAGAACTGCTGGAAGACAAAAAAAGCATGTGTATGATTTTAATGTGTGACAATCAAATGCCCTGAAAGACCTGCTAAGATAAGGGATTCAGAAGATGATTCACTTCAACAGGCAGCTCCCAGTTGCTTATAAATTATAGATCCCAGTGCTTATATATACAAGATATTCCCTTGTAGTTCTTTCTGTTAATTTCTTTCTTAGTTTCCTCTTCAGAACTGGAGTGTGTCATCATCCATGTACCAACAGTGAAGCACCAGGCAAACTGCAAAGCTATACAGCACAAATGCAGTTATGACCTCTGTTTTCTGCCTCCAGAAACCTTCCTGTCCTGGGGAACTTTGAATCTCAGACAATGACCACCTTTGGAAGATTTCAGAGAATGCAGCAGAGGTTTATCAACAAATTCTTAATTAAAGTGTGCTATGGCTCATGGAACAGCTACAGACATCTAAATGGTGGCTCTGTGCTTCACAGGCACCCCAAGAAAAAAGCACAGTTCACCAAAGTGTCATTAGTGCTTCAGCCAGCTTAAGGAGGAGGTGAAACTCTTGGTTTTTCATGGATAAGAAAACTAATATGGAGAGTTGATAGCGATGGTAACTGGATCCAGGCTACTCAGAGAAATAATGGCACTGTCAAACTAGACAGTGGGGCTTCTGGTACTGTAACATGTAGTTGAACAGTACTCAGCAGAGACTGCCTTCTGTCCTGCCACTGCAATGCCTTCCTCGTGTGAAACAGCTGCCAGTGCCTACATTGTGCCCATTGTTTACTGTTACTGTGGACAATCTACAAGTAAAAACATGCTGCAAATCAAACCTGCTCCTCCTAAGAGCATTATGAAGGTGCTAAAGACCAATGAACTTTAAATCAACACTCTGCAATGAGAGAAAAAGCCATTATCTGACTGTAAATTTGTTTTCTGTCACCTGTCCAGCACAAAACTAAATGTTTTTTGTTTCCCAGTTGATAGCAGTTTATTTTGAAAATGATAAATTAACAGTTTATTGCTACAGAATTTCTCAGAGAATGATAACAATAACTACAGACCTCAGAGACACATCTTGTGAGACCGACATCCCTGGCAGCACTGTCACGTCCCTTCTGTTTATCTTCTCATTTACTCAAAATTGTCACTCTCAAAATAGCATATGACAAAAAAACACTCCTCAGCTTCTCTATTTAGCTGAGAGCATTTGGGCAGCTGGGTCACCTTTCCCTCCCCAGAGAGCATCTTTATTCTTCTATAGAGTTCAGTGGGGGTGTAATGTGAAAATCTATCCATGGTATGAGTTGGCATTTGGATGAGGAATTTAAATATAGGCCTAACTATTCTTGCCCTAAGCAAGCAAATGCCTTGAAACTAACTATATTCAGATACTTCAAAGTGCTGTACATAGAAAATCTCCTTGCTTTTTTAAAGGCACATAAGCAAAAAGGTGAGTGAGCATGCTTGCAAGTCTCCACTGGGGAAGGAGTGTGATAGAACACTGTCATCATGCTGGTCTGACAGCAGAGATGACACAAGCTGGTCAAGATTCAGAATGCAACTATTTTTTTTTCCCCCAGAAGAGATAATATGAATTTCTAGTAATGGAGAAACTATTATGGAATCACAGAAGTAAAAAAAATAAAAATAAAAATGGGATTCCTTTTGGTGTTTGCTGGGGAATGTAGGTGATGAATAAGAACTGGAGTAGCTGAGTTTTGGGGAAAAAAATAAATCTTGTTAGTAATACTAGCACATAGCTTCAAGCTTTTCTGTTTATTAGAATGTTACAGTGAGTGTCCAAGATCTGTTTAGGAAAATATCCAGTGATTAAATGTAGTAACAGAGGTAGCTCATCATGTAAAAAAATAGAATTACTTTTCCTGAGACAAAGATAACTGTGGTCCAAGTCACCCCAAATCTTTACAGACCACAGTTCCAATAAATGCACAGATGTCTGCAGTCCCATAAGTGCATGCAAGTCAGACAGGACACTAGACAATAATTTTTTGTTTTTCTTTATTTTGTTGGTGGCTTTTATTAGCATCTACTTGTCATGGCGTTGTGAGGGATTTCAAGCTGAAAGGAAATGTTTGAAGGTCCTTATGCTGCTAATATTAAACCAGCCTTGGAATTTTCAAACTGTAGAGCTGACAGTCTCCTATTTGCAAAGTCCTAGACCTGAGTAAGGCAAATGCTGAGTGAGAGCTCTTTGTGACAGATAAGAAGGCACTGAGCTAACAGGCAGCCAGGGAAAGTGTGCAGTGCTTGGTGATTTTCAGCTGTGAAAACAATAAAGTCACAATGATTAATACTACTCACAGAGCTAAGAATGGTCGTCAGCTGAATGAATGACATGTAAGAGTGTGAATATTACTCTAAAAGTAATATTTGGAAAAAGAAGAAACAGACAATTCTATTCCTTAAAAAGAAAACCCAGCAACAGGGAGAACATGGAACACAGTTAAGACAGAGAACTGGAAATATAAGGAAAAAAAAAAGTGGGGGGAGAAAGTTTACAGGCAGGAACATAAATTTTAATCTAGTCGTTGTGGGATGTGGCAATGCCAAGACAAGAAAAAATAGGTGAGTATAGAGTTTTTCAGTGTACTTATGAATGATAAGAAGGCTTTGAATTATTTATTATTATATCTACAGCAAAAGGAACCCTAACGTGTGTATGTGTGTGTGTGTTCTACAGTGGAAAGCATTAAGTTATCAGTAAGAGAAAAACAGCACATGTGCTCAGAATACATCTATTTATGTCATCTAAATAAAGCAATCTTGGGCAGGCTTTCTCAGAGTTTTTCTTTGCTCAGAGAAGAAAGAGCATTAAAACTGACAGACTCTAATTCATCTAACTACTATGAATTGTAATAGCTTATGAATTTTAACATCTGAAAGGTGGTGTTTCAGACATAAATCATTCTACATGATAAATCAGCTTATCTACATTTGCATCATCAAATTATTTAAGGATATCACCATTACTCCCAAATAAATTAGACATATACAATTAACTGGAAAATAGTTCAAACAAAATACAGGCTGCAAAAAAAGGTAAGGTTTTTAAGTTCTTTACTGAAATTAAATTTTCTCTTTCACTATAAGACTTGCATAAAGCAGTACCATTTTTTTTTTAATTGTGCAGTCCAAAAAGAAAAAAAAGGAAAGGAAAACACCTTTCCAGCTTTGATGGCTAATGACTGAGTACTTAAGAAATAGGAAGGAAAAGCAATAGTGTGATGCTACAAGTCCACACCACATAAATCAAAAGAAAAGCTCTGTTCTCTAAATTCTTCCTGCAGGACTGCAGAAGTACTTTATTCAGTCTGTTGTTGGCATTGTATTTTCAGTACAAGCTTGTTTTCAGAGCATGGGAAGAAGAACAGACACCAGGCTATGATGCCAAATAGACTCAGTAGCACACGTGGAGCATATTGCTGTGAAGCAGCTGCATCTAATCTTCAGTCCATCTAAGAAATTGTTGTTCTAGGATCAGCTAATAGTTGTAAATGCCACAATAAAATGAGAAGAGCTGTAATTGCATTTGATCTCACAATGTCACTTGGAACAGATATCACAATAAAATTGCTGACTTGTATATTTATTTTCTTATTTTAGTAAAGGGTTCTGTCTGGCAGAATGAGGCAGCATCCTTTCTAAACAGTGGCAAAACCACAGCAAAGTTCTACCTAATGTGCTTTAGGTTCGTTATTTTTACCTGTTATGTTTGGAATGTTGATTTATTTGCTGAGAATTAGTAGGCCCAGCAGTGACACTGCACTACTTAAAGAAGAATGAGCCTAGGGCATTGTTCTGGCCTGGGAAGCCTGGTTGCTCAGAGGACTCCTGCTGCAGGACCAGTAGTATGTCTGCCCTTTTGCCCAGGTACCTGGCATTCTGGAAACGGAGTTGCCTCTAAAGGATGGAGCTCAGATGACTGAATCCATCCTTCATTTTCATCCCCTACTAACTCACACAAAGCTGCATTTCTGGTGTCAGTTTTGGGGAGTGATCACTGGGTGGAGGCTGAACAGTGCAGATATCTCATGTCCACACCACTAAGGGGTAACCTCCTCTACAGCAGACAGTCCTGGGAAGTGCTACACCAGTTCCCTCTATGTCCCAGGACACCCACACTCCAATGAACAAGGTCATTGTTATTCTTCTGTTTGAAGCTTCTGCAGTAACAATGGCTGAAGGGCAGCAAAGGTGCTCACTGAAAGTGTGATGAACTGTCTCCAAAAGCAAGCCCAAGCCCTGCCTTGGAGACTTTCTCTGAGTAGTCCAGCACAGAGCCAGAGAGAGCCAGCAGCTATGCAGATGACAAAGCATGACAGTGTCCAAGTTCATGGATCCCTTTTTTTTGTACTTAAAAGCATAAATGTTTCAAACTACCTCAGGTCTTTTATAACATCTTGCAGTGGCTAATGTGATTGCTCCCTGCCTTTCAGCTTTAGGGACTGGTTTACACCTGATCACCTTTGAC
>NW_008620893.1:0-19914 GCF_000691845.1 Merops nubicus | reverse complement strand
TCCCCTTTGACTGGTTAGCCAATGGCTAGTAGAAGCCTTCACTACATAAATTATCAGTGTTGGGTGTCTTCTACCTCTTCCAAATCAGTATGAAAGAGGGTTGGTGATGTAGGACCAGCTAGGCTGTCCTATTCCTGATAAACCCATCAGAAGAATAAGCTTCAGTCTTTAGAGCTGTCTTTTTTTTTTTCATCTTTCTCTGATTGTAGAAAATGCACTTTATAACACTTTAACATTAGAATAATAAAATAATAAGAAATAATAAGAATGTAATGTTATTTTAATAAGCTTTAGTCTTTAGAGCTGTCTTTTTTTTTTTCATCTTTCTCTGATTGTAGAAAATGCACTTTATAACACTTTAACATTAGAATAATAAGATAATAATAAGAATGTAATCTTATTTTAACATTTTCTTTTGAAAGATTGTGCTGGAGTTTGTTTGATTTCCAGCATCACCTTGTAGGCCTGAGAACAGGTTCTGTGTAGGTGTGGTACGTGCAGCAAGGCAGCTGAGAAAATGTTTGCTAACCAGGTCATGTTATGAACTGAAGAGTTCTAAACTATGCAGCAAGGGCTGCAATAAGGTTGGAATGCAGAAATAAGGAAGTCTACAAAACTAACCAGTAAAAATAATTTCTAGCTTTATGAAAGATAAAGATTCAATCCCTCAGAATGTCAATTCTGAGCAGCTTAGGGCTTCCCACTATCTGTTCCATGAGGATTGTACGTACTGAATCCTTCCCAGAAGGCATCTACCTTAAATCCTTGTAGTCTAGACTAAAAACATCAAGCTGCCCACAGGCCAGTTATACCAAGCTTCTAAATCAATTTTCTTCAGTGACTTAGAAACTTTGGATAGGAGTAACATCCTCCTGCCCAGGAAACTGGGCCTCCCAATTTACTACTGTGTTAAATATTTACTCATGAATTAACAACACATAATTCCACACTAAAACGTACCATTTGAGATCAGAGATGAGACAGTTTATTTGAGCCTCAAGTCCTGTTGGACAAGATTTGTAGCATACATTTGTAAATCCAGCTGCATTCCCAAAGACAGAAAAAGGTTGCCCTTCACACACAGATATGTGTCCCATCCATCTTATGATACATTTTAACTCTGTTTTTTTTCAGAAATATATAAGAGACACCACTTGAACTCTAAAGATTTTATTTATTTATTTCCCCTGATCATCTTAGATGAATCTGTGACTGGCCTGTATGCAAGGATGTTCTCTGGGACTCAGGGAAACAAGTAAGTTATCTGCCTGTGAGTATGTGGGCAGGTAGCAAGACCAGCAGAGGTTTCTCCTCCTCTCCTGCTAAAGTAACCTTAATCTTGGCATTTACTTACTTGTGAATGTTTGACTTTGCAGATTTATTTGTCTGTTAATCGAGCAGGAGAAGGAGTAAAGGGAGGAGAGAGGGAATGTTAATGGAAAATCTTGTGTTTTTAAAAAAGGAAACTGCCGCCCTCCAGCAAATCCATTAAGTAGCATTATAGTGACCCACATGGTTCACCATCAGAGTTCAGCTCTTTTCTCTGGATCCTTTGGAGTTAATAGGCACACATTTGTCAACATCTGCATAAACCAAGAGGAAGGAGGAGAAACACATTTTGCCAGCAAAAAGCTGACCCTATGGTCAGCTCAGGAATCATGAATCAGTTCCAGGCTCGGTTTGCTAGAGAACCTTCTGACCACAACCACATTTTGCTCCATTTCCTCCCTTGTCCAGACAGGAGGGAAATCTCTGCTCCTTCCACACCACAGTTTTACTCCATCACCTGCAGGCAATATTTGTTCTCCTCTCAGTCCTCAACGCTTCCTACTTTAGTCACTTTGCTGCCTCTTTTCAGCTTAGAGCAAAAGATAGACAGTCTTTTCATGGCTCTGGTGCCACAAGGGCCCTTAGCAGCCAGAACATGATTTGTAGAGCAAGCCTGGCTCAGTTCATGGTCTTTAAGAAGAAAATTTCCCCCTTCCCTTCCCATCCTGTCTCATGTAGGACAGTACAAGTTCAATGCTTCTTCAGCTAATCTTCAGCTCAGTTCATGGTCTTTAAGAAGAAAATTTCCCCTTTCCCTTCCCTTCCCTTCCCTTCCCATCCTGTCTCATGCAGGACAAGTTCAACGCTTCTTCAGGTAATCTTCAGAAAATTTCTGTCAGCTTCTGTCAGGGGCCTCAGAGCACCAACAGGTCTCTCTTGCCCTGTCCAGCCCCACATGGGACCCACAACCCCACACCATTTTCCTACTGCCCCAAGAGCTCCACTGATGGCCTTGACTGAGCCACGTTGTAGGTGTGCCTGTCTCTGATCTTCTCTCATGGATGAGCCTTGCACCTATGCTATACATAGCTTGTCTCCTGGATGGACTCATCATACAGATGTTGTAGTTTGGCTCTGGCTCTGACTCCTGTTGCTTCAGACTGGGCTTCCTAGATGGGATCTGCCCCTAGTTCATTGCTTGCTTCATACGTGAAGATAGAACAACCTGCACATATTAAAAGCATAGAACTAGGTTGGAAAAGACACTTAAGATCAACCAGCCCAAGCATTAACCTAGCACTGTCAGGTCACCACTAAACTATGTCCCTAAGTGCTGTGTCTACACAGCTTTTAAATATCTCCAGGGATGGTGATTCAACCACTTCCCTGGGCAGCCTGTTCCAGTGCTTTACAACCCTTTCAGGGAAGAAATTATTCCTAATATCCAACCTAAACCACCCCTGGCATAAGCTGAGGCCATTTGCTCTTTTTCTACCACTTGTTACTTGGGAGAACAAGTTACACCTTGTTATATCCTCCTTCTACGTATTTGTAGAGAGCAATAAGGTCTCCTGGCAGCATCCTTTTCTCCAGGCTAAACAACCCCAGTTCCCTCAGCTGCTTCTCATAAGACTTGTGCTCTAGACCCTTCACCAGCTTTGTTGCCCTTCTCTGGACATGCTCCAGCACCTCGATGTCTTTCTTGTAGTGAGGGTCCCAAAACTGAACACAGTACTCCAGCTGCAGCCTCACCAGTGCTGAGTACTGGGGGACAATCTATTCTCTTGTCCTGCTGGCCACACTAATTCTGATCCAGGCCAGGATGCTGTGGGCCCTCTTGGCCACCTGGGCACACTGCTGGCTCATACTTAGTTGGCTGTCCACCAACACCCCCAGGTCCTTTTCCACCAGGCAGTTTCCAGCCACTCCTCCCCCAGCCTGGAGCATTGCCTGGGGTTGTTGTGACCCCAGTGCAGGTTCAGGACCCAGCACTTGGCCTTGTTAAACCTCATACCCCTGGCCTCAGTCCATTGTTCCAGCCTGGCCAGATCCCTCTGCTGACCCTTTCTACCCTCAAGCACATAGATACTCCTGCCCACTTCATGCTGACCCTTTCTACCCTCAAGCACATGGATACTCCTGCCCACTTCAGTGCCATTTGCAGACTTACTGAGGGTGCCCTCCATCCCCTCATCCAGATAATTTGTAAAGACAATAAAGAGAACAGGCCCCATTACTGAGCCCTAGAGAACATCACTTGTGACTAACTGCCAGCTGGATCTAACTCCTTAGGCCTGGCCATTGGGTGAGTTTTTTACCCAGAGAACAGTACACAATATATGGATGTTGTGGCAGGACCATGCCAGGTAGAACAGTGACAGTGGCAGCTGGTGACATCGACAGCCCAGGATGGGTGTGAAAAGGGCTGTGCCAGCTCAGGCTGGCAGATGAACAGCCAAGTGAGCAAGGGCAAGGAGGGGAGAGCTTAGAGGCAGGGGCTGCCCATGGTGATGGAGGGGGGCTGCTTTGTACTCCAGTTGGACATCTGGACAGGGAAGTGAACAGACCATGGCACACTCCTGTCCTCTCCCTTCTCTGCCCCTGAGCTGGAGAGTTGCCACAGCATACAGAACAGATAAGACAGCCCCAAGCCCTACCCCATGATGGTCTTACAGAGAGCTGGAAGCTCCCCAAAGCCATGTATAAAGGGAGATCTGCACCCTTTTCACTGAGTACCCTGGGGCTGAGCTTCTGGCACTGCCAGGTGACAGTGGGAAGAATGGTGGTGGTGGCCAGCATGGTTGGCCCAGAAGGAGCCAAGACAAAGCTCCCAGACAAGGAGCACTGCACCTTTCTGCAAGGATCCTGCCCTGAGGATAAGATGTACCTTGACCTCTTATCTTGTATTCTGTGATAGATAGTGTCATGGACCTACAGGAAGCTGAAAGGTCCTCACAGGTGGGGACAAAGGGGCTCTGCAGCACCCACCTTCTTTTTGTGAAACTTATCACAGAATCAGGAAAGTTTTTAAACAAAAGTCTTCTGATTCATGAACCTATTGGCTGGGTTTCTTGATTGTGCTCTCTTTTTTTTTTTTTTTTTTTTAATTTTTTAAAAAATTTCCTTACTCTACTTACTTATTTCCTTAAAATTAATTTAGATATCTTTACATGTGCCTGCATGTAAATGCAGCATATACACATTTAAATAAACATTTCTAAGGTGTATTTATGTATAAATCAGAGAGCTGCACAGACACATCCAGGCAGGCAGAAGGCACCAGGGCTGGGCCCTGCAGTGTTCCCTGAGAGCCAGCTGCACAGGACACAGACAAGCCACATATTTTATATAGGCCCAACTCCCATTTTCCCCATTACCAGCAGGATTTCTAGCTCACAGCACCAGTGACACAGCAGAATGGTGCTGGGGTTGCTGAGAAGAAAGGCAGAGTGTCTGAGGGGGGATATTGCACATGCTGCTGCACAGGACAGAGGTCCTTGGCTTAGCACTGTCATTTATTTTTATACCTCTTAATTTGAGTGACTTAATGCAGGCACCTAAACCAAGAGAATAAACTTAATTTGCTCTCTCCATGAGCAATTAAGAGAGGCAGGCATTTCCAGAGACCAAATCAATACAGTTAAGATCTGAATTGCTTTCTGTACATGATGGTTGCTCGCCACCTTGAAAGACATAGGAGATATAGGCATGGAGAGACATCATTGCAATAGTGAAGAAAGGCACCTGTCTTATCTTACCTGTAGAAACAAGCCTGAAAATAATTTAGATTCATTTTTACCAGACTTTAACATTCTAAAATGTTAGATTTCCCATCTCAGCTAGGTGCACAGGTTCCTGCATAGTTAATAGAGAAGGATATATACTTTTGATAAGCAGTTAATCTCATGCTAGGGTAAGGATTTAAAACAGGTGGAATGAATTGCCCTCTGGAGGTATTAATCCTCTTTCATTAAGCAGAAAGAGTTTAGGATTATTACATTCTTAATTTAATCTCCTCAAATATATGGCTGAATTTCAGTGGAATCAATCCAGACTGCTGGTGTATAACAGAGCAGTGTGGACACACCAGCTCAGACCCACAAGCATCATTAGTCCCTCACTGTGGCAAGGCAGAATAAAGCTTGCTAGACAGCTGAGAGAATGAACTCTACCTAAAACCAGGCAAGCCTGTGACCACGAGGACACCACCTTGCTGTGCCAGCTCTTCAGCTTGCTTTGTTGCAGTGGCACGAGTGACTTTTTATCACTTGCTGCTTCATGCTTTGGATACATACCAAGAATTGTGAAATCCTCCCAGTTCCTTTGTGATGCCAGGAGTGGGATGAACCAAATGGATACTGTTTTTGACAGTACATGCCAAGCATCAGAAAGCATCTGCCAGTTCCCTGCCTTCTCAGCATGCCCAAGGCAAAGGAAGGAAACTCTCTGGCACAGTTCCACTAGACAGCATATGGTGAGTTGGATCTCTGTCTTCCTTTGTGGTGCTGGTCCACTCCAGACAAAATCTGTCTTATGTTAAAGGAAATGCATGTAAATTGGATTGCTCCAGGGTTAAAGCTTCTGAATATTAAAATATAATTAACATGCAGATAAGTTACAAACGCTCTGACTAAAATGAGAAGACTTGGCAAACTACAGAAGGTGAATATATTTGTCTAAAATAACAACCTTCTCAAGTGCTGAAGAATAATTATTCCTGAGAATAATAAATGAAGTATTTTAGGGATAATAAAAAGACTGTCATGCCTTTTTACTGTCTATAGGATCACAATTAGATGGCTTATCTGTTCCCTTTCCAAATGGAATTGAAAGCTCACCTCAGTTCAGTGTTGTCATTGTCACTGGATATTTGTGTGTGTGTACACAAAAATATCAACATATTTAGGGCTGGCTGGCTGAGAGCCAACATATGTGTGCAAATGAGAAAGAACAGAGCTTCACTCTACTGTAAAGACACTGCTAAGCTTATCAGCCCTTCCACTTGTTCTTGTGCCTATAAATAGCTCATAACTTTTCATTACTGTGCAATCCCAACTATTAAAGAATATTGTTAGAGGATAGTTGGGAGTAATAGCATGGGCAGGACCAGGCAAAACATTTTGTCAAATTGGTTTAAAGCACTAAACCACAATGTTACTAATACTCATTCTTTCAAATGACATGTAAAAATAAAGCTGCATTATCTTTGCCTGGTCTGCAAATGTAAAAGAAAGTGCCAGCCCTCAGCTTTAGTGACCAACCATAATAGATGTAGTCACCCTTGCTTTTAGAAAAAACAGACAAGAACCCCACCCCAGAGAGGCACAATGACTTCTCAGGGTAACTGCTATGTTTGAGCCCTCTGCTGGCAAGTCTTCTGAGAACAGACATTTTTAATGGCACAAAAAAAGTGCAATAGAAACAGTCTCAGTAAACAAATGGTCACTTATGAGTCAAATCATAATCTCACACCACCTATGCTGCAACTCCTTCTCCAGGAAAAGAGCTGCCTTCTATTTGTTTCCTTAGACATTCTTAGACACAGTTGGGTGTTTTATTTTCTTTCTCTTTCTCTCTCCTTTTTCCCCCCCTGATTTAAAGAACTTTCAGTATTTCATAGAGAAGATGAAGGGAAGCATGAGCTGTTAACATCTGGGGTGCCCAGCTCTGACTTCCATCCTGCTGTTTATAACTCCACCTCCTCCCATTTGCTCTGCTCACCCAGACCTGAGGGAGGCCCTTGTTCCCTGAGAGAAGCAGCAGAAGGTAAAACATGCTCATCCCTACTGGGTAGCCTCTCACCTCACGCTTGTCTTGCTGCAGCTCTGAAGAAATTACATTCTCCAGACAATGCTCAGACCTGTGTTTTATAGTCCTTGTTTGGCAGCCTTCAGAAGCCCCACACATCTCTGCTGAGCATGCACCGATGTGATTTATGAAAAGACCATGAGGCAGTTGAACCTGAATGAGTTATTTTAACCCTCTCCAGCTGTTTCTAATGGAGTGTAAGGCAACTTTAGTGATTCCTGGCATACACAAATCCTAGCTCCTACTGAAGTGACCTACAATACTTATCTATTATTTCTCTGATCTTCATGAGACCCAGGGAGGCTTCTCCTAAAAATACAGGGTGAATTCCACCTTACATCCTTGGGAGTGCTTCCTATGTGAGAAGGGCTCCTTTGTGTCCTTCTAGCATGAGAGCTCAAATGTGTCCCTAAGGATCAGACTTGAGCTAGACTGGGGGTAGAAAAGCCTCCTCACTTCTCTGCGTCTTCCAGCTGGTAATGGTTATTTTGCTCTGCCAGAGGCATGGCAAAGTAGCTGAAGCCTATAGCAGTGTAAGAGTGAAGGAGAGAAAGAAGGTTAAGAGCATGAGAGCAACAAGTACTTGTAGCAACTCAGACACCAGGGAAAGGAGAAGGAGACACAGGGCAAGGTGGCAGCTGAGCTGTTTCTGTAACAGGGAAGGGATGGGAGCAGAGTATTTTGGGTCATGCTTTGTTTTTCTTTTTAATAAACTGAGGCAGGAGGGATCAAGTGACAGTAGCTGATGTTTTTGCCTCCTCAGTCTGATAGTAGTTAAGAAGAGCAGTTTAGTTCCTGGCCTGAGCTCTGCTAATGAATGTTCACCACCTGAGAAGGTTGGTATGTGTGTGTTTAGGAAGGGGCTGCTAATAGCTGACATTTTTGACACAGGAAAGGAGGAGCTGAGACACTATGAAGGGTGGGATTCAGGTGCCTAAACTTGCCCAGTGGCACTTACTTAGATGCCTTTGTGTATTTTATCTTGCCTCTGCTGCTTCATAAAGCTGTAGCTGCTCTTCCAGAGGTCCTGTGTCATATTTAATAGCCCAGTGTAATGTCTCAGACACCACGCAGCACCTAAGATAGTGCTAGACACCTATGCTTAGGCACTTGAATCACTTTAAAGGCCTCTAACCGAAAAGTCAGTGGGAGAGAGGACACAACACACAAAGTGCTAAAGAGCTGCTTTTCCAGCATTTTTATTTTTTTTTAGTAAATTGTATTTTAGATCAACATATACTGAGAGGCCATACACTACCAGCCTGACATGCTACACGAGTACTCTCAATGTCTAGCAGATAGACCCACCCCTGAGACATAACTGAGGGTGGTCTGATCAGGCTCAGGTATCACCATTCATTCTGTCTGACTGCTTGGTAGGGCAGAATTTATTGCTTGAAGTAAAAGTAGATCATATTGGCAGAGAGGGGGGATGTGTCCACGTTTCTGTCTGCCTTTGGGGGAAAGGGAAAAGAGGAAAGGAGTTTAATCAGTTCTCTCCTCAGCCCTGTAATCTGCTGATCATGCTGGCTCTAGTTTATAAGGTTATTCTAGGAACAGTATGTCCCTTTGCTCAAATTCAAGGCAAAAGGAGGGGTTGATTCCCAAGTTAGGGTTCAGCAAATAAAATATTCTATTTAGGCCATCACCCCTTTCCTGGACACACTCTTCAGCCGTGGAGACAAGATGAACTGCATTGGAAATCCTCCTCTCTGAGAGCACTAAAACAATCAGTCTTGTGAAATGAGCATGTGCATATCCTGGTTGGTATGCAACCAGGAAAAACAAACAAACAAACAAAAACAACCCCAAATTTGTGCCTTTGGGGCATATATCAGACACATTTTGGATGCTTTACAGGAAAGTCAGCCCTGGAAGAAGTCCAGGACAGTCTATGACCCCTCAAGCCAAAAGGCAGAATGCCATTGTTTAGTTGGCATGCAATGCAAGAGTTTAACAAGGATTGCTAAGATATGCATTTAAGAGCTTTAGACAGCACTTCTGGACTACAGCTTGAACCACATATTTGCACTGAAGCTTAGCAAGAATAGGAAATCTTTGTTTACTTTTCTATCTCTAGTGCTGTTTTTTCAGTAGGAAACACTGATACAGATAAATGTATTTAGAATATGAAGGGAAAAAATAATAAACCTCTGCTTGCTAAGAAATCTAACTGTTTGTGTAGTGGGTCCTGTATGTCTACTGCTTACAGAAGTATCATATCATATATAGAAATATCATATAATATAATATCATGTCCTATAGAAGGTTCATATAAACCAGACTTTATTTCTTATGTGTTCGATTTCTTTTTCATCTTCAGATCCTGTATTCTGCCATCTTTTATTTTTTCCCCTTTGCAAAAGCCATCTTTTAACACAAGAGAACTGCTTCAAGCCACCCAAGGAGCACACTTCTGAACAGAAAGACAGACTTTCATTCTAACATTCTGTTTAGAAAGCAAGGAGAATATGAAATGTAGCATATGGCAAAATATACCAATAACTGGCAACAGTGCTAAGCATAACACAGCAAAAGTTTAGCTGGTGATAACATGGATGTATCCTGATTTCTGCAAAGTCCAATTAGAAGGTGCACAGGTACAAAGCTAGAATATTATAGTAGGAGCTGCTCCCAAAGCAGCACACGTTCCATTAACTCCTTTTTTTTCCCAAATGGATCAGTTATTCTAGTAGTGAGTGACAGAAAATGTTCTTTTTGCCTTGGCTTTGTTTCTTTTGTAAAGAAATGTCCTTTAAGAGTTTATGGTAGAAACACATGTTTTAGTGTAGGCAGCCTTCACTGCAGCCTCTCCTGTGCCATGTCAGGTGGATCTGTTCCCATCAAAGAGGGTTTAACTGACGCCTCACACTTTAGACTGTGTCATTAAAGATCTTCCAGGATTTAGCTTGTCCTTCCTTGAGTGCACCATGTGTGCATGGTTGCTCCAAGGCACAGTAAGAGGTTTTGATCTGCAGTGTCTCTGTTTATGATTGACTAGGAGAGATTGCATGGCCACCCCAGGCAATGGCCTTTGTTGGATTAGACAAACAGGTATTCAGTCTAGGCTGAGTTAATCCCACCCTGGGGCAGGAGGGTGGACTACCTGACCACCTGACATCCTTTTTAGTCCTGTTTTTTCCTACAATTTTCTGATTCTTTCCTGATAAGTAGGCTGCTGGGCTCTTCACATAAGGTTAGACACTGGAAAAAGATGAAGATGGAACCTGCAAATGTGTTTAGAAGTTAAAATTTCTATGGAAAATGAAATCCTAAATGCTTCTATATACCACAGACCAAGCCCTGAACCATCACCTTATCCTAGATAAACTAAAAAAGACATAAAAAGACAAAAAAATAACTTAATGGTAGGATCCTTTAACTCCCCTAAGACCTGTGCAAGATCCTCTTACTAAAGCAATCCATCCTTCGCCAATTTTATTTATTAATATCCTACCAGATCCATCAGTATCTAGTCTCTGTGTCATGATAGAGTCACCTTTTATTGAAACAAACATTTCAGTTACTACTGAAGTATTGATGCTGCCCAAATTCCACAAAGTACCCATTACAGATGCTCACCCTGGCCATCACTACCACATCTCCTGTCTGGGTGGCCCTGAACAATGGATAGACTAAGTGACATGTGACTCCCTTAAGCTTAAGTATCATAAATACTGGCATTAAATATCTGTATCTTTTCTATTTCTAGCTATTAGTTCCTCCCTACTATTCATTTCTTTTTCCTTTCTGCAGATTTAGGATGCAATCCTTCCAGTAAACCAAGAAGTGGTCATCACACCCTGTATTGGTAGATCGTTTCACAGGAAATATGTCATATTTAGGACCTTCTCTTTCATGTTTTCAGACTGTAATTTGTTTTTAACAATCAATCCTTCTTTTTCACTGATAAACTGCCTAAGCTCCTCAATGGTACTATATTCTTTCTTTTATCCCATGCTCCCAAAGGTTGCCAAGAAATAAATAATTTGTTCTTTTAGTGCTTTCCTATAAATAATTTTCATAGATCCCATAGCTCTAGCTGTCACTATTAGAATTTGCTTTATTTTGTCATTGTCCTTTTGGTAAAATGATGCCATAACTTATAAAAAGATGGAGAAATCTCAATTAGCTGAGGTAAGGTTAGACTGCAAATTGTGTAGAGGTAGAGAATCTTTCCTGAATAGTACTTGCAGGCTTTGACCTCTGGATATTACAACTGCAGTTTAAGGTGCAATATAATATAATATTATAAACGTTATAATCTACAAAGCAGAGTTATATCTGGCAGCAAGCTAACAGAATGATCATATTTCCCCAGAATACTATTAAAAGAGTTACAGCCCCCTGGGTTTCCTTTGCTGTTGAATCAGAACCTGGGCAAGCTTCCCAAAGGACTGATTTTAGACTGAACACAATGAATTAGCATACTTTGGACTGCTCCCAGTCCTTGGAATTGGGATCTCCCAAGATCTTCACATTCACAGTTATACTGCCACAGGAAGGGATATACATCATAGGTTCTAAGCTCTGGAAATAAAGTCCTTACCAAAGAAGCTATAATGCAAAAACAAAAGGAAATGTTTTTGATATGAGGTTCTGACCATTCAGAGGGCTTCACGTAAATGTTCTTTGTAATCCTTAAACTATTGAAATTCACTAAGGCAGAAAATATATTTCAAGTATATTTCAGAAAAGTTACAGTGTAATTTTAATGTATATTTACAAATAACTCTTGAATAATTTAAGTGTCCAAGTTTGTCTCTTGTTGAGATCTTTGAGATCCAATTTCTGGGCACTTTCTCCTGTTAATTATTCATGTAAAATATGCATATAACACGATTTTTTCACTTCTTTGGTCAAAGTATATGCTTAGGGCTCAAATTTGGTCATATCCATAGGAGTATAAAGCAGATGTATTTCCAACTCCATAGTGATATTAAAATCTTAAAATAATTTTAAGTAAAATAAGAGACCAGTGCTTTGGGTGGGCTTACACACAGTTGCATGTAGGTATCTGCAGTGCAAGTGCCTACATTCCTAAATTCTCACTGTAATTAATGAAGAGAAGTGTGTATTTTAAATTTAAGGGTTATTTGACCTGTTTTAGATTCAACTTCAGAGTTAAATTAATCAAACTCTAGGAACATTTATTACATTGTCTCTAAAGAGATGCCAAAGTGACTCTCAAATGCAGAGATCTACATTCAGCAAGATGAATTCTGTTCTGTAAATTATCAGGCCACCCAGATACAGGAAGATTAATAAAGTCTGAAAGAGCAGAAAAAGGGCATTCATGAAGTCTGAAACAGAGAGGCTGAGGCGTGCTCAGCATGCTGGGGTCTTTTGGGTGAAGATTCTGTGTGTATGCAGCATAGCTCCTAAGCCTGGATTCAGGAACTGATTAACCAGGAAGGAAGAAGTTTGCTTTAGTGTGACACAACAAGTGTGGACATGTTATTCTGATTGTATATCTCAGAGTCCTTCCCCTTTATCCTATGGGCTGGTGTAAGCAGATTTAAATAATACTTTTTTTTTTTTCTTTGTTTAAGATGAAGAAGATCTGGTTGAAAGTCTCCCAGAGTTAGAGAATGCAGATTTGGCCAGTTGAAAACATTACCTAGAGTGAATCACCATCAGGAAATTTGCCTTTCAAAAACTGTCATTGTATTTTGCTAAGCCAACATCACTGATTTTGATATTTTAGTAAAATGCTATTTCCAAATTAATTTTGTGTATAGAATATTCTTATAGAACAGCATTTTTTCTACAGCATTCTAGTATTAATGAATGTATTTATTTCAAGTGGAAATCTTGAGATTTGGCTGCCTTTCTGGTATGTGCTTTTTAAACTTAAATTTAAGAGGTTCCTTTCTGAATTAGTATCTTTACACACCCAGGATCTTCCTGAGAATTATCTATTAACAGAAATAAAATAAAAAAAAAAGGCTCGGCCATTCATTTTATTGTCTGCACCTTCTGCCCCTTCAGCAGCTGTTTCTAAGCTGGTCTAAGATGTACTACTTCTTATGACATTCGTGGCAACTTTTGCTTATTTTATAATTCTATGGATAAAACATACTAGACTATGAAGAAAAGAACAGATTTCAATAGTAAGTAAATATTGTACAGTGCAGTTGTAATGTCCTTGCTGCATCATTCAGTTCTGGGCTGAGGTGATGCTGGTGCAGGAATGAGAAAAAAACAGGGGTGGAAGACAGACAGAGTGCTGATCTGACATGATATTATAAATCCAGTTCATCATGGATGTAACATAGCTCCCAGATGTCTTGGGAGGTGGTTTTCTTACCTCCATTTCACAACTGTAGCATGATGGCAACTCCCTCTGATGCTTCCTTTTCCCTCCTACTTTATCCCTCATTGGAAAACTCAATGGGTTATTCAATTCTTGTTGCAGGGAATCCACTCAGGCTACTGAGCTTTGGTTAGATGCTTTTCCACAGTTCCTGCTCCTTCTAACTGTGATACCTAGCCTGAGGTTTTGTCTGTTGTACAATGAGATACCACTGTTATACAGTGAGATATCACAGAGATTGCCAAAGAGCCTGTGGCTCCAGTAGCATTAGGTATGTAGCAGTAGGGAGAGATCATTGTCTCAATTACACAAGAAGCAGGGTGAGTTATTTTCAGTCAAGATCCATATTGCTGCATTTTCCAGTACGTAAACCAGCTCCACTGTGGCACAAGGCAGATTGCAATGGAGGAATATTCACAAGTATAAAGGAAACTCAAACTTCTAACAAGTGTTAGGACTCAATCTCAAAGTAGTTTCAGCAATAACATAGACAAGGATTAACAGGGGCCACTGTACTTTTATGAAGGTCAAGTCAGCCCTTTTACATGATAGGGTAGGCTGGTCCATTCCATATTAAACATAGCTGATCAGTGGTTGTGCTTTTGTGGTCTGTAATGGGCAGTTAAGAGCAATATGAAATGCACCATTTCACTCTATTTCCCCTGTTACCCACCAAAACCATTTTTATTTCTCATAAGAAATATTTACTTTGGCTACTGTAATTTCAGGGCACTTTAGAATTTCTAACTTATTATCCCTCTTCAAAGATTAAGTGTTATGGTTCCCATTTCACAGCAAATAGCAGAAAAGACTAATAATCATAGACAAGTAAACATTAGGCATCTGATATAAGTGATGTTTACAGGTTCCCCATTGTATATAGCTAAGCACAGTCCTTATGCCTTCAGTGATCCCATCTTTAGGATGCCAAGGATGGTCTTTTAGAGGTGTCTGTCTATTTTCATCCCTATGCTGTGTCTGACCTGCTCACCCAGGCTGTTCTTGTAGTGAATGGAGATAGAGAGGCTTTCAGAGCATTATTCATCTTCTTCTAAAGTAGATATCTAAGGCAGGTCAGATGAATTGCAAATTAAAGCACTGTTTCTTTCTACTGATAACAAAAGGAGCCTGGAGTGATGAGCACAAGAGTACCTTCACTGTAGATGCCTGAAGTTAGGTGTAATGAGATGCTTTCCTTTCCTTTAGATTCAGGGCTACCCTGTGGGAGCATGCTCACTTAAAAAGGATTAATGTTTTTGTGAAGTGAACAGTAAGAAAAGCTCCCAAAAGTATTTCTTTTTTCCTTCCTGTGACTTGTCTGATTTCCAGGGCTGAGGCCAAGGGAGCTGAATTTTCAGTTATTAGACTGAACTGTAACAGGCTCTTCCCTTGATCAGGCCCTTTGCTAGTCTAGCTTTACTGGGAAGGACAAAGGGTGTCCCAGAACTGTTCTGTAGCCTGGCATTTTAGGTAAGAAGGAGAAACATTTTAAATCCTCTTTGACTGTCAAAAGCCTAAAATTCACCTTCAGTTTTCACTGAGAAGATGCTCTAACCACTAATATATTTCATTAGACAAAATAATGTGAACGCATTTTAGGTAAGAAGGAGAAACATTTTAAATCCTCTTTGACTGTCAAAAGCCTAAAATTCACCTCCAGTTTTCACTAACCACTAGTATATTTCATTAGACAAAACAATGTGAACTTTCTGGGGCACTTAAATTTCTTCTGAACTAAGAGTGACCACTCAGGGCAACATTGTGCTGTGTTCATTACTGACCTCTTATCAGTCAATAGTAAGAGGCAGAAAAACAAATCTAAACCTAAGCATATAATGGAGAGTAACACATTACAGAGATTAAGGTTGTTATATAAATTAATGGCCTGGAATGCTGCATGCAGAAATTATTTCACAAATGAGAGACCCTAAGGGAGGGAGAATTATCCCATAAATATATATGAGATGTTTACTGTTCAGTTGGACCTTCAGTGTGGGATTTAAACCATAATAGGCTCTAAAGAGAAAACTTTAAAAAAAACCCCCTAATTTATAGTTTTTTAAGGGCTATGAGTACATACAAAAGACCAAGGGTTTACATCTCACCTTCCAGCTGACAGCCCTTCAAATAAAACTGCCAATTTTACTTCCATGAATATACCATAAATACTGCAAATACTGAGGTTATCTGACTGCAAATACTTCTTCAGCTAAAGCAATTGGTAAGACCTCTATAGATGCTGTTGTGCAGCCCCTGGTGAGGATCTTGATTTACCTACTTAGCTGAAGATTTACGTCCTGTAGCAAGAGTAATCTTTATGGTGGGTCAGATACTGGTGGCCTCTGACCCCATCCCTTGCTATTTGGTGAGTGTATGTTTGCTAATTGAGCTGTTAATGGCAAATAATAGCTTTTTTTAAGGCAAGGAAGTTTGTTGCTAACTGTTTTTAAGAGTGAGGAAGGTAGCTGCACATATTGTGTGTCCTGTCATTAAGCAGGTCGAGAAACTCTTACTGAAAAAACACTCTTTGCCCTCTTTATTTTGTGCCCATTTGGCCACACATATTCCCATTGGAGCACCTTTGATTTCAGTGGACTTGTCACAGATGAATTTGGCTTTCCAAGCCACTTCATAACAGGGACACCACAATGGTGGGCACCGTTTTGAAGCTGATAGTTAACTATTTTTACTTTCTTGTAAACAAGCCACTCAGAAATCTCAAAGGTTGCAGTGCCAGCCTTTGAACATGCTGCAACACCTGCACTTGGTATTTTGTTCCATATCAGAGCACTAAAGAGAGCAAGCCTCAGGATGCTTATGAAAAGATTTGGCTGCTTCAGGAATATAAATACATAGATGATGGTGGAACTTGTGGAAGTACCTTTAAAAATATTTATTTAAAAAAAAAAAAATTAAAACTAGAAGGCCTGGAACCAATAGGTTTAGAGCTTTTGAATCTCTGATAGCCTGGAGTGGCATTTATCACATCTAATTTTGCAAGCCTAGGACTTAAGCATCTAGTCTAAGCCAGGAATTTAAGCTTTGCTAAAGCAGGGATGGAAGCAGTACTTACCAAACATCACTCACAGGATGAGATGCCTCTAACCTCCATGTCCCTTCCCTGATTATAGGAGGACTCTCTCTATGACGTGATGTCTGTCTGAGAGTTGTCAAAATTTCTTCATTTCTAATATCAAGACAAAAATAAGTGATTCAAACCTCCTCCTACTGGGGCTGATAGATCTAAAAAGGGGAATGGACCAAAGGATCTTTCAGCTTAGCCACATTCTGCCTCTCACACTCTACATATACATACTGAGGTGGGGAATCTGAAACTGCCTTGCCCAAGTTTTGGGGTTCTGTTTAAGGGCAGCCAGTTGCTATGTCCCAACTCTGTGGTGAGTTCGTGGTGTCCCCTTTCTCTGAGAGGCTTATACCTCAGTGATGCAGCAAATATCTATCCCCAAACACAAATCCTAGCTCTTTTCTGACTTCGAGTTAATGGCTATGTCACTTGAAAGGTGAAGTTAGGCACCAGGTACTTACCTGTGCCTTCAAAAATGTCCTTTCTGAAGTGAGCTGTAACATGAAATTGGGAACCTTACTTGTTAAATGTTGGGTTTTACCTGTGATGAACACCTTCTGCATTACTGGTAAGGTAAAATCAGTTTGATCCAGAAGTTTTACAGTTGTTGCTCCAGAATAGCTGCTATTTAATAGTATATGTTGACACTAATTGATGGTTTGTCTGAATGTGAATAAAAGTCTGGAGAACTTGTTTGAAACAAATTTACAAAAGTGACTGGAGTTCAGCTTGCAACATTACAAATGCCTAATTTTAATAGGTGTGCAGGTGAAACAGACATCTACATAAGACTTGCACATTAACCAAATCCTCATCTGTCATCTTTTAAGCTGCCTGTGATTCATATCTTGGCAAAACTCACTGAAGACAATATGAGGTTTGTTTGAATGGAAGTCACAGTACCAGACCCAAAAGGTTAAGATGCATTCACCCCAGCTGTGAGCAAAATGGGACTGCAGTTAACATTGGGTAATTTAAGTAAATCTCCATGGAGAAAAGAAACATGGTAAGTGGTTGACATCACTACCTGGATATGAAAAGGGAGGGGGGATGCTGGTTCTTGTCCTCTACACAATCTTAAGGCTTACTTCTCATTTACTTTCCAGCCTGTGGCTGTCTAACATAAAGGCCAGTAGTTTATAGTCATATGAAAATGTGTATTTGGCAGTGATACTGTTTGAATTATAATAAGATGAAACTGCCTGTGTGGGGTGGTTTTGTTATGACAACTGAAGCTATGAAGATTAGGTGAAGTTTCTCTTATAAAGCAGGAGAGAAAATTACAGTGAAGGACATCTTAAGTGTTTAAACAATAGTTTCTTCAGCCTTTGATATGCAATTTTAATAGTTACCCAAGGTCAACACAGAGATGGCAGAATCATCCTTCAGGAGAACATGTTTCATTTTATGACACATACCATAGTGTCCTGAATGGTTAAAAGCATTCAGCTTGGGGATACCTGACAGCTTGTTTGACTGAAGCTCCAGATCTAGTTTAACAATTTTTGTCAAGGGACACGACTGTATACCATATAAAATGTGCAGTATGTCATGTGCACAGTGTAGGTGTGCATAGAAAATATTTAGTTGATACAAAAGAGTTCTGTTAATTGGCAAAACTCAACATCTTGGCATAGATATATTCAAATGATCTAAATATTATTACTAAACATAATTCTCTGTCAGCTGCAGAAATACTGCAATGTTATCAACAATTCATCTTGCAGAGACAAAGATACCTCCTTCCATAAGAACAGCAGCCATCCAAAAAAAACATCAAAAAGATAGTAACATACATGTAGATATTGCTGCAATTGTTTTGAGAACAATATCATGCTCATGTTATAAAAGCCTCTTGACCAAGGAGATCAATCCTCTAGAGAAAAATGAATTTGCTCTTTGAATGAGCTGCCTTAATATGGTCTAAGGACTTGGTGCAAAACAGTCTCTCCCCACCACAGATGATTCAGCTAAACATGAAACACACACAGAAAATTATTAACCATTGTAACCAGGGATAAAGATCAGCCTCTCAATGAAATTTCAGCATGCACAGCTTCATTCTACAGGAACTGCCCAACTTCTCTCTTAAGTAACTTCATAGATTTATCATATGAAAGATAACTTTGGGCAAATATTCTTTGTTTCTACAGCAGGACAGGAGATAAGATAGGCTTATGTCATCAAAGGCTTTTTTATTATTTCCTAGTAATTTCTATTAAATCTATTAAAAGATATTACCTTCATGTACAACTCTTCCTTTGCTCATTTAAGGGGTAACACTTAAATAATAACAGCCAGAACACCACCACTACCAGTCAAAGACACTAAACTGTATCCAACAGAGAGCAATGGACTACTCCGAAAAGTTTCACCTCAGCCACCTCTAACATCTGTGTTAGACTGCAATCGATTTGGACTCCACGAAGTAGCTTCCATTCTGTTTTCTTTTTCAAATAAAGAGGTACCAGGAATGTTTCCCTACTTATTTCATATAAATTAAAGTAGATAAGCAGTATAGACACAGTTTAAAGTTGAAAAAAAAAAAGATTAAAAATTTGCACTTCAGATAAATGTAGAAACATAGAAGATATGACTGTGTTGACCTCTGCCATCTAAGTATTTATAAGTAATAAACATCTTATCAATAATTCCTTGTTGATACATGATTTCAGCTATCATTTGTATAAATAGAGTTGATCACAATACATATCCAAAACAACATGTTCCTCTTCTGTATTGCACAGTGAGATGAACTTGTCATTGTCATTTGGGCAATTCCTGTCAAGAACATTCCCAACCACTCCCCAGTTTCATCCAGGGAAAATCTGAGAGAGGACTCAAAAAGTCTGGGTCTTGAAATATTTTGGTTTTTTGAAAACAGTTACATTGCTTAGAGTGTCTTTTTTGCTGCTTTCTTTACACATCAAAGAACGTGTGTGTGTGTTTATGTCTCAGTGTACACTTAGAATAATGTTACAAATTCCATAATCACAGTGTAAAAACTTCAAGGAGTTCAAACAGAAGGCAGAAACCATCAGTAAGGAAGCTTGATGGAACTACTTACTTTCCCTAGTAAATTACCAAGTCTTTTCTCGTTGTTAACAGAAGATCAAGAAGTTCCATTTTGGCTTTGAAACAAAAAGGCTAAGAGTGATCAAAAGGCAGAGGATAAAAAACATAAAGGAAAGCACATTACTTCTGATGAGAGCTAAAGTGGGAAGAAGCTTGAAGAAGGTTGACTTGAAAAGTAGGTTTTCAAAGAGCCAAAGTTAACGTCAAAATAGCTCTAGAGACCTGGAGGGTGGGCAAGGTGCCAGCACTAGGCAGGTGAAAACAATTACTGGGGCAGCAGCAGAAGAAACATCATAAAGTACTAAGATAAAAGTCTAGGAAGAGCTAAGAAATCACATGGACTGTGATTTTGGATTGAGTT
>NW_008620892.1:0-34329 GCF_000691845.1 Merops nubicus | reverse complement strand
GCCTGTCACCCAAACTTCCCCCTCCCCCCCGGAGGGGACTGTGGGAGCAGAGAAACGCTAAGGTTGGAAAAGAGCTTCCAGGTCGCCGAGTCCAGCCGCTGGCCGCTCAGCCGTGTCCTGAGGTGCCGCGTGTGGTGAGCCCCTCCGGGGATGGGGACTCCACCGCTGCAGCCTGGGCCAGGGCTTCACCACTCGAACAGGGAGGAAATGATTCGTAATAACCGATCAAAACCTGCCCTGACACAGCTTCAGCCTGGCTCTTGTCCTGTCCCTTGTTCCTTGGGAGCAGAGCCCGACCCCCCCCTGGCTCCAGGCTCCTGTCAGGAGCTGTGCAGAGCCAGAAGGTCTCCCCTGAGCCTCCTTTGCTCCAGGCTCAGCACCCCCAGCTCCCTCAGCTGCTCCTCCCCACACTTGGGCTCTAGACTCTTCCCCAGCTCTGTTGCCCTTCTCTAGACCCTCTCCAGCCCCTCAAGGTCCTTCTTATTCCATGCCCAGCAAGAGATTTGGGGAATTGCTGTGGAAAGAGAACGCCCAGAGATGGCAACTTCTCCACTAAAAATCCCTGCCACCTAATACTAAATTCTTAAATTTAGTCCACATAAAATAATGCCTGTGCTTCAACACCCAGTCACAAAACTTCCCTTTATGAGATAACTTTGTTCCAAAAGCTCTCTTCCCCCTTTATGTCAGTTTTGCAGATGATAAAGTTGTCAAAAAAAATGTATTCAAAATCCATCTTGATTCAACTCTCTATAAAACTTTAATGACTGTGCTCCTAAATATTTGAAACGGAAAAATAGCAAGTACTACATAGGCTCTTTTTAAACAATAAATAAGCTTTTCCTTTTTTTAACCCAAGAATTAAATACAAATTTTACACATCCAAAATACAATATACAACCTATTTCAAAAAGGACTCGTTGATTACAGAAGCAGGAAAATCCTCTTATCAACTTTCATGTTACGAAACTTGTTACCAACGTATTTCGAAGCCTTCCTACACAAACGGGAGCGCTGCAGCTTCTTCCTCCAAGTTCCATGGTCATCTCAGTGATTTTCCTACTGCAGGTACAACATCTGGCTCCACCACTGGACTGGGTGGTGGGAGGAGGAGCTGGTGGAATCAAGCACTAAGGTTCAGTGGTGGCAAATGGCCTTTTCATGGCTGAGAAGCGTGGCTCTTCCAAAGAGACTGCGCTGGACTAATTTTGGCTTTTCAGAAAGGCTGATAAGGCTGTAGTTGAGATTTTGGACTTAAGCCCTATTTTATCCAGCTGGAAACATCTTGTGTGTCATCTGTTGCCTTCAAAAAGAACAAGTTGTATGGACCGTCTCATTCAGACCACAAGAGCAGGAGTTAACCATATATACAAATGAAGTTTTATCAGTTTAATGCAGAAAAGTGAGAGACTTCCATAAAAAGGATTTCTTTGTCCTCAGCCCTCACTTAGAAACCCAGCTTAACATACAGGTGTTCTGTAGCATTAGTCAAGTTCCCTAACAAAAGGCTGCTGTACACTGAAAATGAACCAACAGCATCCAACAGTTCTGCTGCTGTGGCTCATGTGGAGCTCAGCTGGCTTTGTCTTTCAGTTTCAGCCTTCTTCTCCTGCCGGTGGCTCACTGCAGCCCAGAAGGTTATTTTTTTCAGCACTTGCTGCAGGAGTTTTGATGGCAAACAGGGTATTTGGTTCTTCAGGAGAGTGGCGTTTTTGCCGATGCAGTCGAGACACAACCTGAGGAGGGAATAAAGAAGTTTTAAAAAGGCAAAAAAAGAGAAAGATTTAAGTAAGGTCTATAACTAGAGACAAAAAAGTGATGTCTAACAAAAGCTTGTGATGTTCACTACATTCATCTACACGTGCAGGACAGGGTTTTATAAAACTCCACCAGTGTTTAAACCACTGCAGATCACCACATGTTTCATAAAAACTACCTCTGTAGTAAATATTTCTCTGACCTGCCCACATGAGTACGTGGTTAGAACCCGTGTGTACCAGCAGACCTGACAATTTAACTCACCCCTCTATGCTGATAGCCCCAACTCACCTGAGGAGTGAGTAAGGTTGAGTCTGAAATATCAACAAGTCACTGCTGTGACCCTGATCAACAGAAAGAAAAGAACCATTAAAATGACAAACAGCTTCTGTCAGGATTTTCTAGGTTAATGTAACATTTAAAACTGGTAACTCTGAGATAGTAGTTTATAAACAATCTGAACAACAAATTCCTTTTTATGAGCCCAGCGAGGGCAAGGAAAAAAAACACCCTAAATTACTTCCTGAGAGCAGCTACACAACACCACGTGAAATGAATGAACCCCATGATATCACCACTTGTATTAACTTTATATCAACATTAATTGTCCAAGTGACAGGATTTCAGCCTGCAGTTTACAGACCGTGTCCATGAAGTGCAAGTCATCTTTGCTTCCACCAAACACCATCACTTCTCCTTCTTTCCCAAGGCAGGCCGTATGCCACAACCTGGAAATAAAATCAGAAATGGAACCAGTGACCAAGCAGTGGGGTGTTAACAGCAAAACAAACCTAAAAATTTACTGGTTTTAAGGGTTTCAGAGAAGCTGTAAGTTTAGTTGCTATGAACCTCTTCACCTCACATAGACTCTCCTCCATTCTTCACATTTAAGTTTCTTTTGAGAAGGCTCTTTTGCTATAGGGATGTAAGTGAAGGAAACTTTAAAGGTCACTTTTTGACTCCTGTGATTCCACTACTTACGCACAGAGCCTTGAAGTCTTACTGGCCCCACCACTTCCCCAGAGGGCTTTTCTACTTTAAATAATGCATTTCCCAGGTTGTTCTGTGAGCTGCAGAAACAATGGAGCCTCTTCTTTATCAGCCTGTGATCATGTGCTTGGGGAAGAGTGGAGAATGAGCACCAAGCACTCTCTGGAGCAAGGCAGTTGCCAGAGGCTCTTTTCTCTTCAGCCATTTATTGAGACAGAGTAGGTTGGGATTCAGTATCTCTGAGCCTCCTACTTCCTTGGCAAATATCAGTGAAATGGGTCAAGGTAACCCTCACTTCTTAGCAAACCAAGATAAAACAACATTTCAGAAGTCTTCAGAGGTAAAGAAAATAATACCCTAAAATACCATATTACTTGTTGCTTTAACAAAACAAAAGGAGAGAGCAATGTGAGCACCCATCTCCTGAGAATTTTGCTGAATCACTAAATTTCACAGAATCATTTAGGTTGGAAAAGACCTTTCAGATCACCATATTTCATACAAACCAATATATTTTGTCATTTTTTGACTCTTCTGTGCTCTAGTTAGATATCCTTTGCCTTATTTATCAGTCCAACAAAATGTTACAGTGGAAAATCTTTAGAAAACAACTAAACAAAACAAGCTTTTGCCAAGAAGAGCTTTTCTTTTCCTCTTTTTAAAATTTTCCACTATTTCTTTAATTCATAATAACAGTTGTGGGAGTTTTCAGTACTGACTCTTATCCCTGCACACAAGGAGGAGAGCTTCAGAAGACAAGTTATCCTGACTCAGTGTTATGCTTCCCCCAAAGATTCCTGGGGAGCAGCTTCTGTGCATCAGTTACTGACATCATACCCACAAGTAAATTTTGGGTTGTGGATATAGAAGGACGTATAAAAACAACCCAAACCAATCCAAAACCTGACTTGTAAAATCTTGCTTTAAACAAAGAGTCTGCTACTTCAGCAGCTACACTTTGCTAGATTTAGTTTCATTATTAGCAGCTCAAACTCTGTGATTTTAACACTGCAGGAGACACCACAAGATGATCATCACCACAGAGCTCTGGCCCTTTGTCTGCTTCACCAAAATAACACACACCACTATGACTTTCATGCACAAGGAAACGTTCTCACTTTCTTAACTCCATTCATAGCAGTAATTATTCACTGTTCTCCCTTAGCTAAACTGTATCCCACCTTTTCTCCTCCTCATACCTGTAGATCTGACTCTGCCTTATCTGCTTTAGGAAAACTCTGGCATGGACTCCGTCACCGAAGAACACTGGGGAGCCTTTCCTGCCTTCACTCTGTAGACATCCTAGCTGCCAACCTGCTGCTTTTCCTACAGACTGACAGAGTTTATGTCCTCTCCACAGCTGCTCTAACTTATCACCTAAACATTCTAACAAAGCACGTTATTTAGATTACAGAGATGCTGAATTGATGGCACCTTTTTACACAGCTCTTCTATCTGGAGCAACAGAATTACATCACAATGAAAACATGGGGAATCTGTGAGTTCAACACACAATTTGTTCTGTACTTTAGCCTGGCATGCAAAATGTTAGCTCAAGTACAACTGATGGGCAGAAAGAAGAATATTTGCTGCCAAATCACAGATCTATAACCTGGAAGATGATTTTTTTGTTTAGAAATTACTAAAAAAAAACAGTTGAAGGGAATTATACTTTACGGAATTGAAGGAGGGAATCAATTTTGCAGAAGCACTGGGAATGATACACTAATTCATGTGTGAGATACTGCCTGTTATATATATATTTCTGTTATTTCATAATAAGAAGCACACATATACATATTATCATCAGTGCTTTTTAAGTCTGGCTGTAAAGCCATAAAGGAACACTGTAAACATGTGACCTAAACCTTTTCCAGCTGCAGAGATCCTGCAGTAATCCTGTGTATGTACAGGGATCCAAGTGCTTCCCACTGTTCTCTTAGGAGGGTCTGGGCTCCAGTACAGGCCCCAGCAAACTGAGCAGGGTCAGTCTCAGGAACCATCTTTGGTGCTGCTGCTGCAGCAAAGAAAGCAGCTCTGCTAGCACAGGCAAGTGACAGCTTTACTTGGTAGCCCAGCATGGGATCTGCCCTTGAATTGCCTGAAAACCACATGGGGGTCAAGAGTCCTGGGTTCCTACCACCCAGCCCTACTGCCACCCAAGGCACAAACATTATTCCAGGTGAAGTGCAGGGTGAAGGCTGAGCTGCTGCAGCCTGTCCCTTCCCCATCCTGTTTCATAAGGCACACGAGATAGGGCAGCCTAATTCAACAGTTAAATTTTATGGGATTGCCCATGTGGAGGACTGAACACAAAGCCAAACATGCTCCCTGTCTGCTAAGGATGTGCTTTGCTACTTAAGGCAGTCCTCAGTCCCCTCCTATCAGTGCACTGATCCTAAAAAGACAGAAAATACTCATGTGGAGCTAATGTGTAAGCTTATTCAGGATTGACAGAGTTTGAAATATAAGAGAGTTGAAAACTTGGTCTAACAATGCTGTTTAAGACACCCTAGAATAAGATAAAACAGGAAGAAAATTAATTGAGGTAAATATACTGCAGTAATAGAAAACAGAACATAAGGCAGGAAGCATGCAAATGCCAGACCAGAACTGTCTGCTGTGCTACAAGAATGACATAAAATTGTGCTGAGAGTACCTGGGTGGATGTATAGAAGGAATTCCATTAAAAACTGAATATTTACTACCTACAGCAAATCGGTTTAACAGTATTTACATTATAAATACAGAGAATGCTTCAAACACTGTTAGAAAACCCAAAAGTTCCTGCTCTTAAAACAGCAGCTTCTGGTTCAGAACATGAAACTTGCTTTTTTTCAGTCAGAAAGAATCTTTTTCTGTAGTCTTAAACTAGAGAGGGAAGAGGAACAGGGGCTGGAAGGGACAATGCTGTTCCCAGCATGAACAATAGACATTCCAGAAGAAAGACCTTTAGAGCTGGCAGTTAGGGCCTCGAAATAACAAACCCCCCCAGCCACTTCCTGTGCTGCTGAGCACTAAATTCAGCTTTGCAAAACTCTAATCATTGTTATCTGCTTCTGCTCAGGGGAAGAAAACCAACCAAACAAGGTATTTGACAATACTTCTGAACCCTGAAAGGTCTGTTAACCTTTTTATGGTTGTCTCCCGTGTTTCTAATAATGTTTCTAACATTAATCAGCGTTTATTATTCTTACCAATTTCTGAAAAGTTGTGTGATACACATTTTCTTATATATAAAATATAGTATAATATAATATTAGTTAAATATTATATAACTTATATACAACAAAAATATAAAAATAATTTGGCTATGGAACAAGCAGGTTAGTTGG
The DNA here is from genome assembly GCF_000691845.1 of Merops nubicus. Lineage (NCBI taxonomy): Eukaryota > Metazoa > Chordata > Aves > Coraciiformes > Meropidae > Merops > Merops nubicus. The sequence continues at coordinate 28,246 of NW_008620892.1, read as the reverse complement.
ACACCCAGATCCTTCATCCCAAAAAAATCTTTTAATGCAAGTAATCATCATAATGCAATTAATGATCAGTTATAACCAATATAAGAAGTTATAATCAGGTCTAAAGGAACCTGACCAGGTTAGTAAAGCCAAGTATCTAATCATGCTGCATTCATTTTCTAAAATATCTTTATCTGTGGTTTAAAAATACTGCCCAATAATTTAAAATGACTTAATTTTTTTACAGTGCTAAACTTGCAGCAAACATCATCTGGTTTTGTGTACCTGGGTCTGCTCTTGGGCAGGTGGGTAAGTTGTTTCCACCCATTTGTTGTAATGCTGTGAATCCAGCCATCACCTACAACACAAGGACAGACATCAGTGCTTTTTCTTGAGAAAAAGAATGAATATTTTCATATATACAAAAAGCTCTGAGAACACTTTCTATTAAGGTAACAGTAACATCATCACCACCTTAGCTCACATCTTTTCAGTTTCTGTAATTTCACTTAGCTCTTCACTCAAGAGAATTGAAATTAAATTGAAATGTAGCATTAAAATACACTTTTTTTCCCCTTTTGGATATATTAAGAAAATTGCCCCTCCCAGTGGAATATATGTGTGACACTCCTACTGAAATATATTTGTGACACTCAAAACTATTTTCACTGATTTCAGATTTTTTCATTAAAAGAAGTTGCCTTTTCTAGAAAAGTGTCCTGGTTCCATGTAAAAAGGGTTTCAGGGCAGGACCCACACGGAACAGAACTATGTACTCGCCTCTCCCCCCCCCGAGAGAGAGACACTTTTGAAAAAAAAATGAAGTATATTGTTCAACAACGAACAGAAAACGAAAAAGGGAGGTAAGGAAAATAATATATACAAAGATTAGGGGAACAATACAAAAAATAACATATACAAAACCCTCAGAAATGGTTCCAGGGTCCCACAGAGTGAAAGGAGAACTTTCCTCTCCGAGCTCCAAGGCAGGAGTGAAATTAGAACCCACTCCCTGCCTCTTATCAGAGTGTGTGTGGGAAGGGGAGGGAATACAATGGTTTCACACCCACCCAGGGTCCTCCCAGTTGCTGGAAGGTCACGCCCCCATTCCAAGTCTCAAACCACAACAAAAAGGAACTCAGTGTAAGACTATCCTACTTCCTATTTAACATTTTGTAGCTGTGATTTGTTTTTCATCCAAAACTCTGCATTATGCTGACATTACTCTTTGGATCTTCCTCCTGCAACTGCTGCCAAAAGTTACTCCTTCTTCACATCAAAATGTGTGAGATTCTGGCCTTTATTCTTTTAACAATAAACAGTTTGATGAAAGATTTATTACTATACTTTCTGATTGTACCATGCAATGTGCTCCTAAGTTTCTATAAAAAAAAATGAGACAGCCAGAGAAATACTCAAGTGCCACGAAAATTCTGTGACAAGATTTATGTCTGAGCAGTTTGAGAAGGGCAATAAACGTGGACACTACCCGAGGTCATTACTGAGAGAGCATGATAGATTGATAATCTACAATTTACTTACTTAAAGGAACATTATCAGAACTGAGTCCACCAAAAAGAAAGAGTCTGTCATCTCCTATGGGGGTCAACGTGTGCCAGGATCGATCCTTGGGCTTCTCTCCACTGATATTAATTCTTGGTGAAACAAAAACAAAAACAAGTTTTCAAAGGATGCTGAGAATTAATCTGCCAGAAAATTTAACAATTGAGTTTGTCCTAGACCAAGCTTGGCTCTTTTCCAGGTGAAAAAGCTACACTTACACAATCTGTGTTTATTCTCAAGAAGAGTGGTGTTCAAATGGAAATAAAGTTATTTCTGGTGGTGACTGCTCCCTAAACAACCAGTTATGTAAAAGCAAACCTAAGGAAACAGCACTGCCTGTTATTTTGTTTTCTGAAGATCACCAAAGCCACCGAACTACAGCTGAAGGAACCAGGGACAGCAAATGAGGGGCTATGTATTCAAGCAAACTGCACAGTTCATGCAGGTCAAACAGACTCAGTTATTTGAGATAATATTGAGATAAAATTTAATTAATCCCAAGGGGCTACAGACTCCCTACTGCAAGGAAAAGGATCTTAAATGGTCCAAGAGCTTTAGCTTTTAGCCAAAAGCTACCACCTCGTCAGCCATCGTGCCTTTAACACAGTGGTGGCTCACCCAAACTTTGAGATCACATTGAGTAAGAAATGGGATTCCTATGCATAAACCAGAGCAGGTTTATTCCAAAACTCTCCTCGTGTTACACAAAGACAGATTTGATACTGGTTTCATTTCCTCTGCACAGTCAGGTATGCTTGAGATGAGAATGGGAACAGTAAAGAACCTGAACATAAGGGATCACCTAGAGTGGGTGGCCTGAACTCATGTCACCTTAGCTCAGCACTTAGGTGTATGATTGTCTCAGGAGGATCCCAGCAGAGAGGAGTAGGGATCCAGAGGGCATCAGCCCGTCTGCCATCTTGATACTAGGCAAAGAGGCAACTTCTGTTGTAAAGCACCTAAAGTTAGACACAGAGAATCAAGACATACTGAGTATGTGCTCACTGTGGAAAGAGGATGGAAAAAGCAGGTGCAAACACCTCTGTAATGGTTTGAAACCTGCTGCCCCTGGTGGGTGGAGATCTGAAACCCTAAACCAGGTACAAGCCTGAATGAAAGGGGCGTACACCTGTCCTATTCCCACTCCCCTTTTCCTGTCTTCCGGACTTCCTGCCAAGGTCTATAAAAGGGGGGAGAAAGGCACGCCTTCCTTTTCCTCTTCTCTCTTCCTCTTGCTCCTTTGACCTTGTACCTGGGCACACGCTGCTCTGCTGCTCCCTGTGCTACACGTGGCCATGGCCATCTTGGAGACCTGGGCCTGATCTACAGACTCTTCCCTGCCTCCATCCACGTCCAAGGATTGTGCATCCAGCTTCAATCCACCTCAATCCAGCGAGATCCAGCACCGGGGAGCCTCAGCACAACATTTGGGTTTTGTATATTTGGAAGATTAATCTTCCTTACCTTGTTGTTCCTACAACCCCCCTTCCCTGTTAAACCCCTACCCTTCTTCCTTTCTGTACCCTGTTAAACCCCTTCCCTTCTTCCTTTCTGATCCCTGTTAAATAATATATTTCATTTTGTTAATTTTCAATTTGGTGCAAGGTTTTCATTACCCCTGCCTTCCTTATTTACCTCTCTATCTGGGAAACTGAGGGATAAGGGAGCTGGGACACAGTTCTGCCTTCTAACCGGGACAGAACAACCTCTAACTTCTCTTGCAGGGTCAGAATCTCAGTCAGATGCTCTCCAGGGTGGGTAAGAATTTTCAGCCCAGGCAGACTAGATCTTGAAGAATCAGCTACTCTTTTTTTTCTATCCACTTGTGAGGTGAGCTGTGCAGAGCAGAGAAGGACCTGGGAGTCAGTAATTTCCCCATGAGCCAGCAATGTGCCCTTGTGGCCATGGCCAGTGGTGTCCTGGAAGAAGAGCATGGCCAGCAGGTCAAAGGAGGTTCTCCTGCCCCTCTACTCTGTCCTAGTGAGGCCACCTCTGGAGTATTGTGGCCAGTTCTGGGCTCCCCAGGTTAAAAAAGACAAGGATCTGCTGGAAAGAGACAAGTGCAGGCTGTGAAGATGCTGAGGGGCCTGGATCATCTCTGTGCCAGGTCAGGCTGAGAGCCCTGGGGCTGTTCAGCCTGGAGAGGAGAACCAGAAGACTCACAGGGCATCAGATCAATACTGATCAAGAGCTAGAGGGAGGGAGAGCAAGAGGATGTGACAAGACTCCGACTTTCAGTGGTGCCCAGAGACAGGACAAGGGACAACAGGCACAAACTGGAACCCAGGAGGTTTCGTCTCAACAGGAGGAAAAACTTCTTTGGTGTGAGGGTGTCAGAGCCTGCAGCAGGCTGCCCAGAGAGGTTGTGGAGTCTCCTGCTCTGGAAAGATTCCAAACCCACCTGGATGCCATCCTGGGCACCCTGCTGTGGGTGAGCTGCTAGAGCGGGGTTGGATGAGGTGATCTCCAGAGGTCCCTTCCAGCCCCCACCATGCTGGGGTTCTGTGAGTGTAATATACACAGAAGTGAACTCTATCTACAATATTAACAGTGTGGACAGACACAGTCATCTCTATTTCTTTTACAATCAGTGAAGAGAAACAGGTCCTTGAAAAGCACAACTCATCATCTGTTTTGGATCTCTATCTTAGCAGCAGTTGCCTCATGCCCAAGAAGTGCCTGTTTCTGTTAAGTGAGCACAGTGGAAGCCCTGGGTGAGTAATTCAGGCATCTGCAGTTCAGGATTTCACTACTGGGGACTGTGAAGCAGCTCTCCATCTGGCAGCAAAGACTGTAGGATCATAGCTAATTAAACAGAGATTGCAAAGCTCTCCTCCTAAATTTGGCACTGAAGTTGAAGCCAAGTCACAACGTTGGAGCTTCGTACAACTCTTGTATAAGATGTTTCTAAAATTGGCAGAAGAGGCAAGAGTGTGCTGAGATACAACAGGCTTTGCTGTTTAGAAAATATATATCCAGATACTGATGGGTGATGTTTCAATCTTTCATGCTGCTGATACAAAAAATTATCACAGTAACAGAAATAATGAAATACTGGACATTTTGGGTGACAGCTCAGTGGGGCTCAGGGAAGACAAGGCAACTAAAATAGTGTGATCTCATGCTGGAAGATATTCCTGGGTTAATATGTTAATATTATGTGATTCCTTAAGAAACCTGCATAGAGCTGAGTAAGAAAAACTTGACATGACTGCTTAATAAGGAGCCACAGGGCTTTAAATAAAATCATCATTTAAACAAAATCATCACTTGGAATTTTACTTTTAGGAGAAGATGTCCAGTAAGTGGATGTAGGACTCTACAAGCCAAGTTCTCCTTGCTAGATCTGTACTTTACAGAACTTCAAACATTTGCAGTCAATTTGTCAGCAGCATTCAGCCAGTCAAACTTTTTAATCTGTATTAAATCCTTGAGTATCATTTGGTGATAATTCACATGACAATCAAAGACAATCTCTCTGAAGCCGCAGAATAACCCAGATAATTCTGTTATCAAGATCAGAAAGGTTCTATCCTGTCCATTTTTTAATTCATTATGTGATCAGAAACTTCAGCAGAAAGGAATCGGAAGCTACAGCCTAGGAAAGGAAAGGCTCCTTGCAAGAAACACCTAGAGGAGAAAATAGCCTGACACCAAACAAGTATGAAGGAATTTCCCCACCTTGGAAACACTGGAATGAGACTTGGGCTTTTTAGAGGCAGTTTTCAGCTGGAAGTGGATTGTCTGATTTTAGAACTATTCAAAGCCATTGAAGATGATCCCTGCAAGTGCCCAATTTCCAATACATTCATCACTACTGACTTGATGAATGAAAGTGTGTAGCCAGAAATAATTTTCCAAACAATCTGTGCAAAGACTGTACACTGGAGTCAAAATGTAAACACTGATTTGATATGGTTCTGAAAGATACACTGATTTTGGTGCCTTTTGTAATCAGGAGATGAAATCATGCTAGGAAGCACTGTCTGTCTGTGCCTGCTGACAGGTGGCCTGGTAACAGGAGAGGATTCTTCCCTAGCAGATAATTAATCACCACAAATAAATGATTTGAAGGAAGTATCATCTAGCCCCAGGAATTACCCTTCCCCTCACCCCTGACTGGCAGCTGACAATAGCTCATCTAGATTCTGCCCTCTGTGACAGCCTGAATTCATTTCCTCAGGTTTCCTCAAGATCAGGCTCTTTAAACTGGCAGACCAGGCTTTGAGCTCAGGCCTGGGAAGCTCCCTCTGAGCTCAGCCTTTGATCAGTTGCCCCTCTAGGTATGAACAAATCCAAACACTTCACCTCCTGTGAGGGGCCACCACAGCAGCACTCTACACAGACTATTTTTTCCTCCCCCCTGATCTTTTAAATGTCTTTTCTTAGTCTCTATTAAATTTCTTTATTCAGTCTCTCAAAGACTCTTTACAGAGGTGCTATCAAATGGATAGTAGGTTCCTAAATTTATCATGATCAGAGTCTATACTAAACCATGAGTAAGTCTTGTGAGCTGTTCATAGACTCATGGAATTGTTTTGGTTGGAAGAGACCTTTAAGATCATCAGGTCCAACCATTCCCCAGCACTGCCAGGTCCCCACTGCCCTGTGTCCCTCACACCACATCTCCACGGCTTGGAAACCCCTCCAGGGGTGGGGACTCCACCACTGCCCTGGGCAGCCTGGCACAGCCCTGGGCAACCCTCCAGGGGAAGAAATTGTTCCTCAGGGACAACCTCAACCTCCCCTGGGGCAACTTGAGGCCATTTCCTCTTGTCCTGTCCCTTGTTCCTTGGGAGCAGAGCCCGACCCCCTCCTGGCTCCAGGCTCCTGTCAGGAGCTGTGCAGAGCCAGAAGGGCTCCCCTGAGCCTCCTTTGCTCCAGGCTCAGCCCCCCCAGCTCCCTCAGCTGCTCCTCCCCACACTTGGGCTCTAGACCCTTCCCCAGCTTCGTTGCTCTTCTCTGGCCACGCTCCAGCCCCTCAAGGTCCTTCTGGGAGTGAGGGGCCCAAATCTGACCCCAGGATTTGAGGGGCAGCCTCCCCAGTGCTGAGTCCAAAGGGACAATCCCTGCCCTAGTCCAACTGGCCACTCTAGTGCTGATCCAGCATACTGGTGGCCTTCTTGGCCACCTGGGCACACACTGGCTCATCTCCAGCCAGCTGGCCACCAGCACCCCCGGGAACTTTTCCTGGGGCACTTCCAGCTGCTCTGCCCCAGCCTGGAGCACTGCAGGGAGTTGTTGTGACCCGAGTGCAGGCTCCGTCCCCAGGCCCCTGGTACTTCATTAGTTAATTGTAAGTGCTAATTAAAGAATTCTTCAAAGAGAAGTTTTTTTGAAAGGACATCATGGGACCTCTTTGGCAGGAGGAAGGAATGGAGAGAGGATTGTGTCTGCTCCCTCACTCTGCTCTGGGCTCGAGGGCAGAGGAACACACTTGGTGCAGGAGCAGTCACAAGTGCCTGAAGTTACCCAACATAGGTATTTAAAATTGGAATATTTAGGTCACCCTTTTACTTTATTTTTAAAAAAAAATGGTGAAGATGTTTATCTTGGAAGAGGAGGGCAGAGACTTTTCCCCAATCTGTACCACAATGAGCCAAATACACGTAGTAAAAATAGTAAAAACAGTAGTCAAAAAGACACCAAAGCTAAAATTCCATATGGCTAAACGTACCCATCTTGAAAATTAGGATGTTAAATCACTACATGCTGTGCTGAAAAAAAGCATCATTAAGGCCTTGATGCAGAACAGGAAAAGCTTAGTAATCACAACCAGATTAAATTAAATTGAAATCACAATATAACAGCTGTTAAAATAGCCCCCAACCTCTCATTCTGCTCTTGGAAAAGCTACAAAATTAGCAGTGGAGCTATTTAACAATATGTTTCAATCTACTACGTCCAACATGAAGTGTAACAGAGACAAACTTACCTTCCAGACCAAGTCCAAGTGTCTAAATTCAGGCAGTGTAAATCATTCATTCTAGTTTGCTAAAAAATAAATAAAATCCCAGTTGTTATATTAAGCAAACATTGAGCAAAGTCCTTCAGAGAGGCCTTCCCAGGACAGCATATTCCAAATAACAACATTTTGAAGAAAACTGTACCTATGTGCCTTGAAGTAACTGGATTATGTGGCAGATGAAGAGTATTTCTCCTCAAAACCCCCATGCAACTCTCAGAAGACTACTTAGCAAGAATATTTACAGTAATTCAACGGCAGTGTGGGGTCAATTTTAGTTTTTCATTGTGGTTTAATAGTGAAGAACCAGGTGGTACTCAGTTCCTGCACACGTATTCCATTTTCATCCATGGACTTCATGGTGGGTTGTTGCAGAAGGTATAATGCTCTACCTAGAGTTTCCTCTCATTACTTTTCTTTGTATTTCTGATCAGAACTGTGCATCCTCCTGCCTGGCCACTTATTCTTGGCAATATTCTAGCAGGTACTGTGCTCAGGACCTGACATCCCACAAAAAGTTGATCTCATCTGGGGTTTTCTCTCTTTTCTGGAAGGGAAATCTTTTCACAAAGTTACTGCTATTGAGAAGGTTTTATGACCCTTTAGCATTTGCCATGAAATCATAAGAGATATTGATAAGAACAATGGGAAATCAATACACTTGCCTATCTGCCTGTGTTTGGAAATGAAGCCTTGGAAACAAAGGGGGGAGAATGCAAGAAGGAATTTCTCTGCTTTAGATGGGAGCAATAATGTCAATGACTCACAATACACTCAATTGGCATTTCTTATTCCCCTAGGTGCTACAAAACAGTATCTGAGAAGTAGGGAAATGTATCTTGCCTTACCTTACAATTCCTTTTTTCCTAGGGTAGTCCATAGATCTATTAGAATAAGCCTCTCTCCAGCTTGCAGGTCCTTTGCAGCAGAAACTAGACTTGTCACTTAGGTCAGAACGGCAGTAGTTTTACCCCTGAGAACTCAGGGAGTTTGAGAGGCTTCCACAGCTGTCCACCAGAGCTATGGAAAACCTCTCAGGGTATCTCAGGGAACAGCAATGTTTTTGGGATAGCTACGGCCTCCTCTGATCAAGTATGTGCTAACCCTTTGCTCTCCTAGGGAGGAGAATGGTGACCAGCAGTTGGGAATGCCTCTCCAGAGGCCAGCAGTGAAGAGAAGCAGAAGGTGGGGGGTTCAGTGCACGGCCTGAGACACTTGACCCCTGCAAGAGGGTGAATGTGACAATCAAGTGTGGTCCAACTGACAGCTAGTGGGACAGAGCTGCCTTCCATGACAAGTCTGTTCAGCTCCCTGCTCCTTCGGGTGGCTTGGAAGGAGATGAGGGACAAAGGATACAAGCAGAAAGCAAAATGGGGTTACCAAGTGTCTTCTGCTGGAGCTGTACACAGCCAGACCCCTGGGGAGAAGAGCAACATCCTGGCCTCTGGAGCTACAAATATTTAACTGGGTAACGTGTGGGAATAACACAGACTGATATGGAGGATGGCTACTAAAGAAAGGGGAGAAGGAAAGTTGCTGTTATGCTGGAAATTAAGGTTTCAGGAAGGTGCTGTTCAAGCCCTCCTCGCTGACTTTCCTTTCCTAGGCATTAGGCAGGAGATGGAGCAGTTTCCAGCTTCTTGGCCCCTGGGAAATCAACGTGTTATAATCTTTACGTTCTCATGACTCAACAGATTGATAGAGGCACAAGTACATCAACCTCATCTGGAACCTGAAACACAGCATCAGTTGGACATTTATGTGCAAGAATCAGTCCTTTAACACAGCTTTAACAAACTAAAATCTCTTTCTCCCTGACCTTTGTTTGGGAAACTGTGAAGCACACAGGTTATAGGATTGGCACTTCCCACAGGCAAAGTTTCCTTGCAGTTTCTCAGGTATTTCTAAATACTATCTACTAAATTTAATCATTTAGCTGATAATCCTAAAAGATTCTCAGTTGGCTTAAAAGCATCAAGCCTCCTAAGAGGGTATTTCCCTTGGAGCTACAAGGATTCCTTAGACATCCTACTGATCTATGGCACATTCTTTTATTTGCAGCCTGGTAAACATTAAGCAGGATCTGCTTTGTCTCAGGATGAAAGGTGTGAAGAGGGACAGATTTACAGCTGGCTGCTGTTACAGTGAGCTCTGAGCAGCTCCCCATCCCCAGATTTACAAGCAAACTGCTACCACAGCTCAAATCTTTCTAAGAAAAGGACTGCAGTTCAATGTATCTTCTCATCTTCAGTGACAGAGAGAAGGGGAAATATAAACATGCATATATTAAGGCATCAGATGTGTGAAGAGCTGCTGGAAAGACTTTGTTACTTCATTCTTTACACAAAAATTTTCCACCTAAATCAAACCCAAGCCTTGCATCAACTAACTCTCCTTCCTTCCCACTTTCTCCCATTTGTTTTTTTTTTCAGGGGCTTACCTGGAGGAACAGAGTCCACACAACACTTCTGAGCCTGTTTTCAAATGATTCCTGGTACAATTGATTTTGATCATCATCATCATCATCTTCTTTTACCAGTTCTAGCTCCAAGTTTGGAAAAAGGTGCCCTTTCCTCCCAGAAAGATGAATAGGAGAAGCCTCATGACACTTCCTGGCCCTTTCTGGTTCCTTGTAGAGCCTTTTCCCTGGGAAGATTTGTATTATGGTGAACTAGAAGGAGAAGATGGAGCAGAGCAACCCTGTGTTTGCTCCTTTATCTATGGAGAAAAGCAAGACTTCATCCTTTGGGGAGGAGTCACTCCTGTTGTCAGGAAATGTACTGGGTTTCTGATATCTTTAGATTTCCTTTCCTGTTCCTTGACTTACATTAATTCCTCAAGCCCCACTGAATGCTGCCTAGCTCTTGTGAGTCTCCTTCCACTTACTTCTAGGATAGAAAGTGAATCAAAAGTAATCACTAAGGTGAAAGTTACACTTGCTCCTCTCCTACAAAATTAAACACAGCTTTCCAAAATTTCACTCTTCTTGGACTTTGCTCCCAAGCAGTTTCTCTGAAATTTAGCAAAGGGTTATTAAGGAGGCTGGTGCTACCCAAGGAAGAGAAAAACCTTTTTAGATCAAAGCCTCCTTGTATTTCTGGATCTCATAGTCAAATAGTCAGAGTTAAATAGAAGCCAGAGGACGTGTGCTCTTTGGGCACATCTAATCATGCAGCAGCACAGTGGAGGAATGACAGGCGAGCTCCAGTTTAGTAATAATTTCCCTTGCAGAGGCTGCATGAGAATCCCAGCTGGAGTTACAAAGCAGTTCAGTTGCAACAGGCCCAGTGCAGCAGCCCTGACTAGCCCAGACACAGCCCTCACTGCTGTTCTGTCTCTGGGGTGGAGAGCTCTGCACCACGCACAGACAGCCCCTGCTGACAAAGAGCCAGAGGGAGGAAGGCTTTGGAGGCTGAGGAGGTGTTCAGTGGTAGCTCAGAAGGTCCTGAGCTGCATGTTCACTTCTTCCCATCTAGGTTTCTCTCCCTCTCACGTCTTGCTAAATGAGGGGCAGGGTTCATTTCAGCTGTGGTTAGCAAGAGTTGATTTACACAGCAGACATGGAGGAGCAAGGCCCTGGTAGAGGCACGGGGCTCACTTAGCCTGGCATGGCCAACCCTGACACACAAGATTCAAGTAAGCCTAGATACTTTTTCAATCTCTTTCTTAGTTATTTGTCCAAACCTACAGCTCTGGTAGCTACTGCATGCAGTTCTCTCTCAGTCAGAGGTGGGGCTTGAGCAACAACTCCAGAGATGGTGTGCAAGGCCATGTAACATAAAGGTAAAATAAACAAGACCACTTGTGGCCACTTCCTTTTCTGATTTCTCTGAAAAGGTACTTGGGTGAAAACTTTTCCTTGCTGCTGTGGGAGGCAATTCAAACCAAAAAAAAATGGATGTGGTGTGACCATTCTGAGCCTGCCTCGGTCTGTGGGGTCTGGTTTCTGTCTGAGCAAGCAGGAGTAAGCTGTTCTCTAACAGAGCTGTGGGCTGTTCCCTACAGAGAGCACAGCTTTTACAGAGACACAGGGAACAACGTGCAGTTCTACACTGCTTCATTTGCAAGTACTTGAGAATACAGGGTTGAGGTTAAGGCAGCTTTCCAAGATGATGTTGGCCTATGCTCATGGTAGGGCATCTCCAACCAACAGTTAACTCCTTTTCTTTCACATAACAGAACTAGAAACACAGTGCTGAGGGTTTGAAAAGCTCCTTCACTGTTATTTTTCATAGTAGTAGAGATAGAAAGCATCAGGTCTTATCCTCTAGCTGGATATGATTAAAGGCTCTAAATTAGCTTAGGTCAAAAGAGCTAAAAACTTAAATTTAGAAAAAAATAGGGAGGGTTACAGAGTCACCTAAATTAGGAGGGTTTTTTCCACTTGATTTGCAGAATCTGTTTCTCACATCCTGATAAACTCCAGCTCACACAAAGACCTTTAAAAATATACATACACTACCACCCTTACTTTCAGACATAAGACAGGAATATGGGTTTTTTTAATATACTGGATTGCTGCCACAGGCTTGAATTCTTACATGAATCCTTCAGCAGAGCAGAACTGAAGAGAAAACCTCCTCTGATTAGTCCTAGAAAACTTTAGTGTGTTGCTGAGAGGTTGTAGTATCTCCTTGCTTACCAGTGGTGGCTTCAAGTTTGTTAGGTCCAGGTAACCAGGGGGATGATGCCTAAGACTTTTTTTTTTTAAGTTGAAAAAAGCAAGGAGGAGTTAAAATTATGCATCAGGAATCTAGCCTTGCTTTAAATATGCACTGATTGCATCCTGCACAGACAGCTTTGACTATTTCCTGGATTTAGGATCCTCCCACAGCATATTAAATGCTACAGTCTTAGATCAACTATCAGGAAAGCAAATAGGAGCCTTGGAGTTGCAGTGAAGAGCTTACAGTGGATCCATAGCATGAAGCTGTCAGAGCAATCTCTACGGTATGCTGCACGTATACTGAGGGCACAGAGCACACTGAAGGTAGAGTGAGACTGCAAAATTGAGATGCAGAGAGCAGAGGAGAGGCTTAACAGGACTGGAATACCCTGTGCCTGCAGCAGCCTGTGCTCTCAGGTACCATGCTGCAGCACCCTGGGCCAGCCTGAGCACACCGAGTCCAAGGGCTTCGGATCCAGATGTTACAATCACAGGCTGCTCTTGCAGACATCTGTATTTTAGTCACTCACATACAAAGAAAAATGACAGAAGTTTCAATTATAAAGCCAGCTGAATTCTGGCACGTCCCACCTTTCAGAACCACAGGCTGCAATGGTCAATCTCAGCTCCTGTATGCCAGCAGCTCTGCTGCACATTGCCCTCCCAGAAGGCAGCTGTGAGGGTGTGAGGTGTGTACAGGAGGAGCTGACTGCTCTTACACGTCTCTTTCTTTAGCAGGGGGGGCACAAGCTACAGCCCCAGTTCTGTTTACTCCTTGCTAGCGTTGCATTAAGTGCCATTGGGAAGAAAAACCCAGCAGGTTTGTGGTGTAAATCAGGTAAGCTGCAGCAAGCACAGCACGTTGAGTAATGCTGGTGATTTACACCTGGGCTATCAGCAGGCTTGCCTCTGCTCCACTCCTGAGGAACCACCTCCTACAGAGCTTACACACACATCAGCTGCTTCTGTTGATTGATAAACGTTTGCAGTTGCTATACAGTCATCTGGTTTTCCCCTTTTTGGGACAATGTATGCTTCATCATGAATCCTACAGCCAGGAAGACAGACTCTTCTTTGTTGTGAGGTAGAAAGGGATGAAAAGAAGCATCCTGGATTCAACACTTGTAACACACAGGCTAAGCCAAAGATATTTTGGATTTTTTTCTACTACAAAGGGATCTGCTATAAAAAAACTGCCAAGAAAATTATATTACTGCAGATAAAACATTTTAATTAAACACTAACCAGCACTCGTCCTCCAAAGATGTAACCCTTATTTCCCAGCACAGCACATGTGTGAGCTGCTCGAGGCTGAGGTGGATCTCCACCCTGAAAGAACCAAAAGAAGATCCTTCAGAACATCATCCAAGTGCCAGCCAAGGATGGTGGCAAGTCAGTAACACAGGGACTGCAAAGATACAGCCCAATATGCATCAATATGGGACCCAACTGCAGCTTTCAAAGGAAATCATTTGTTGTCATGTCTGAGACTCCACAGGCATTAGAAGCTACACCTAATTGCCAAGGACAGCTTTAATTGAGTTCCCTCAGTTGCTGATGTTTAATATATTCCCTCTTGGTCTCATTTATCATGGCTTTACTGAAGTGAATTTCAATTAATTAATCTCCAATCCCTAAGCATAAAATTACAGTAACACATCAGTTACTGTTGGTATCTCCTCTGCAGCTTTATTTTGCCAAAGAGGAAACCCTCAAACAGGAACAAAAACTTCTGGAAATCAGCTCTTAAAATTTCATGTTCAACAGTTAAATGCCAAAATTGGCTTTTACATTTCCAGGGTTATTTCTTTTTTTTTTTTTTGCATTTAGTTTTATAAGATTTTTAGGACATCCTACAAAGACCATGAAATAGTGTCAGTCACTTGTGACAATACATTTCTGTTGAGTTCTTAGGTAAAGTCAGCAGGATTTTACAAACCTTTATAGTATACTCTAAAAAACCACAAGTGTCCCCATTCCTGTTTTACTGGGAAAGTATCTATGCTCCTTTGGGAGACTATTTAGATCATTTATTTGCTGAAGAATATTTGTTTACTCTAACAACTATAGCACAGTTGGGAGACAAGTTCCAAAGGTTTTTCAACGTTAACTCCTGAGGGGATTTCAGCAACTCCATGTACACAGCACTCAAAATATTGAGCATAAATCCCTCACATTTTCTGGAGTATTCCAATGCCTTGTCTTTCCACTACCAGGGCACTGACAGTCATTTTATACTCCCAACAGCTGCCTAAAACTTGAATACAAAGCTTGAGCTCAGAACTATCCCCTAGGTACAGAACACTGGATCATCTTCTAAGGTATCCAAATTTCTAACACCTCTCTGAAACTTGGGGTATTTTTTGCATCAGAACCATGTTATAGAAAAACCATTAGTCTAATAACATCCTGTGTTATTAACATCCTGTAAAACTCACAATTGTGTCAGGAGAGGAGACTAAAAACCATACTCACTCTAATTGCTGGTTGAGACCAAGTTTGTGTGGTTGTATCAAAAACATGAACATCATTATGCCATCCCCAGAATATCTGTCCTTCCTAAAAAAGAAGTGAAATAAATTAAAAATAAGTATATTTTCTTTTCAAATCTTTGTGGTTGAAGGATACAAATCCAACAGTGACCTATCAAAACAGAAAATAAACTAAAATACAGAATTTTATTAAAAGGAACACATTAGTATTTTTAATGACAATGCAGCAGCTTGTGTCTAGTTGAAGGTCAGCAGCATTCAGCAATGTTAGGGCTGATGACACCTGGGAAAATGGGTTTGGGACTCCAACATCAGTCACTGCCAGAGACAAATTCTACATTGTCATTTTTAGCATAACATACTGAGAAATAAATAGCTTGTACTTTGTAGAATCTCTTGCTGCAAGTCAGTATTTAACATTTGATGCAAGGATCTATACTCCCTTGCATACATATATATTTCTTATTAATCCCTGTCACTAAATACTCTAATCTGCCTCCTCCTTTCTATTACTGTAAGGAATCATTATAGGAAACTAGCTAATCCAGGCATCTTAAAATAATGGCATTTACTCTTGAATAACAAATTCAAGGAACTAACAAAGTATTTCTCAGTTAAGACTTGTGAAGCTACAAATTCCCTATCGTCACCTTCAAGGGAATAAATTCTTCCATTTTCTGGGAGTTTCAGATTTAAACTATGTTTTCAGATTTAAAATAGTGCCTCTGTTCTTGCTTTGACAGTGTTCTACTTCACTGCACTCAGAGCCTCGAGCTGGGTGCCTGGAAGACACCAAACACCCACCACTCCCAACGTGCAAGATCTGAAACTTCAAATCAAAGTAGGAGAGTCTAATTTGCATTTCTGCTGATGCTACAGATAAAAGGAAAATCAGACAGCTTTTCATACTCCTTGAGTATGGGATAAAAGATCACATTTTGGCAGTCAGAAAGGACAAATCACTCTGAATTGTGACAAGTCTCTTACCCAAAAGGCATCATGGACATCAAAACAATCACTCAACTCGTTATGCTTCCTGCAGCCATAGCCACCAAAATAGATCAGCCTGAAAGAAGAACAACAAAAAACAAGTTCAGTTTCCTGGTTTGTAGCAGCATTCACATGAATGAGCTGGAATAATTAACTCTGCATTTTGGGTTACCTTCTATACTATTAATAACATAAACAATGTAAAAGGTTTCATATTGCACTAAATTACACAGCAAATCTTACTGAGAGGAAGGTAAATAGCAACACTCCTCCACAAGCCTGATGGAAACCCAGGTGAGACGCCTCAGAGTCCCTGTTCTCTGCTCCTTATTTATCACAGTCGCCTTCCCAGAGGTGCGTCTCCGAACGCCACAGAACACACCAGACAGTGAAACATCATCTGTGCTTCTGCTCCAGTTCCTGCCCTTCTCCAGGGAAATTCCTCTGCTCCTGGCAGACCTCTTAACCTGCTGGATGCTTCAAAGATTCCCCAGGTTCAGCCCACAGGCTGCCTGTGACCCACAGGGTCCTTCTCTAGCTTATTCAAGAGATTCTTTCAGCTAAGCACTGCTGAGCAAGTACTGTTACACACCTCCCAGCCCAAAATTCCACCCATGAGATAGCCATCCTTAAGTTATGCTTCCTAAAGCTTTAAGTTCTCTTGGGAGAAGGCAATTTGGGAAATGATGGGATGGTGAAGGTCATTCCAGACTGACATTCCTAGGGAAACAGTTACTGAAAGCATTGTGCAACACACCAAGACATCCTCCTCTGCAAGATGCACATCTTGTGACATTTTAAGGTATAATTCTGTAAAGGTGCACAGCTTGTCCCCAAAAACCTCTCTTAAATGAAAAGGTTACACCCTGCCACCCAACCAAGTGATTTTCTCAGTATGTGGATCACATGATGCTCTGAACAGATCTCCTGTAGTTTTGAATAACCTTGTTGGCAGCTAAGAAGTTGTTCAAATACAGTAACTTGCACAGATCTTGCAGTTCTGTTGGATTTACAAACCCAAGATGCCAGTACTCAGAGGCATTATGCAGTTTATACAAAAACCTCTGGAGATGTGGAGGTCAGGAACAGAGAAATCATTTAAAATGTGCAGTGTTCACCATGTATCATATTCTTGTTTAATGAATCACTGATGTGTCACTTTCTTGTGACCACACATGCCACAATATCCAGACAATTCCATAATAAACACAGAATAGGAAGTGAAACATTTATTTTCAGCCAAGTATTTTTCCTAAATACACTATATCTAGGTTGTCTTGGTTCTTAGAAAACAAAGATAAACACTGAAATGCCCTTGTGATTGTCAGCATTTGTATGCCATTAAAATCCTTCCAAATATACTAAATATATTTTACTGCAGGTAACAATTTAATGCTTCCATGATGCCACAAAAACATGCAGAAATTAAAAATATCATTCATAGATGCATAATGAATTTTATCTCCACTCTCAAAGCATTCCCCAAAGTTTCACTGAATTTCCCAACCCTCTCCTGAAGTGGGTTTATACTCACCATTAATTCAGCTCACATGTGAGAAAACTCTGGCAGAAAGTTGTTAGGAGAGTTACACAAAATCCCAGAGCAAGTCAAGCTAAGAATTAGAGTTTCCTGAATCCCAAACCTGTGTGCTCTTCGCTTTATAGTACTTCCTCTCTGCAATTAACACATAGTAAATATTCTTAATGTGTTACCTGTCCTTATACACCCAGCAGGAAAGCTTGTCACGTGGTGTAGGAGGTTGACCTTTAAAATTTGTAATTTTTTTCCACCTATAGGTTCCATTTTTTGTTCGCAAATTAACATAATACAGCTTAAAAGAAAAAAATTACAATATTTTCAGTATAAATGATGGCGAAGAATCCAGCACACATCACCAACAAAAAGAACCACCCTCCCCACCCCCAGAACCCACTACTTCCTTTAGAAAAGAAAAAAAGGAAGGAACAGTGAAGTTTATAATATGTAGCAATATTTAGGAAGCTCCAATACACCAGAAGAACCCAGTTAAAATGGGAGAATTAGGAAATTGCCTCCACTCAGCCAGAGCAGCCCAGGATCATCCTGCTCCTTCCAGAGCCAGCTGCAGCCTTGCAAATAACTGCTCCCAGTTCAATGCTCCTGTTCAACTCTCTCCCAGTTCAATTCTCCTCCTCACCTAACGAGGTAAGCCCACAAAAATCCACAAGTCTTCTGAACCAAGTAGTAACTTGATTCCAGGCTCCACTTCAGCCAGTTTCTAGGCAGGATTGAATCCTGACTTCACTGACACTAAATGACAAACCAGCTCAATCCATTTGTCCTACTCCAGGTCTTTGGTGACAAGGAAAACTGGCAGCTCTGTTTTAATTTAATTATTACCTGATTATATAAGATAATCACCATCAAAAAGCCAAAAAAAAAATAAAAGTGATATTCTGAGATCAATTGCAATTATGGCTGCTAAGGTATTAAGAAGAAAAAAGCAACTGGGAAAGCACTGGCAGTTTTCAGAATACACACTGGAAGTTTCATGTAAAGGGTATTATCCTGAAGTTGTCATCCAGTGAAATATCCCTCCAAATATATGGAGTTGAGCATTAACAAGAAAAAAGCAAAGATTTTTGTCACTTGAAAAATACAATTCCTCTACAAAAATAAGCGGCAATATAAGGGAAAGCTTTCATTCAAATGCAAAGTACACCAGACAAAACAGTAAGAGCAGCATTATGAGTCAAAGGCAGGAAGTTATGAAATAAAAGAATACAATACCCGATTACTGTATCCTTTATCATCAAATCCACCAAAAATGTACAGCTTCCCATTGATGCTTGCCCCACAGCTTCCTGACATGGAGGTAGGTAACTCTCCTTCCATCAGGTGCATCGTCCTGCAATTTAACACACACATGAAGTTTCACAACGCCACCTTCAAACCTGCTAACAATCAACAAAGCCAAAACAGATTTAGTAGAACTTTTTAGACCTAAAGGTAAAGGTTTTGGCTGTAGCTACCACTAGGAACTACAGCTGACACACAAAGCCAGGCTCCTGTGGTCTCTGATGTGAATACTGTCTGTCTGTGAAGCATCTCAACTTTCCTCAAGGGAAAGCCTGTATTGACAGAGCATTAATAGAGCTGAAACATCATTCAAAAGCTGGAAATACCATTAACTCCAAAAACTCCTGAAATGAGAAAAAGGGTATTGCTGTTATTTTGTGTAAGGAGTTTTGTTTGTTTTTTAACAAGTTATTTTGTGTTATTGAGTGTAAGGAAAACAAGTGGACCTGTGGTCTCTGATGTGAATACTGTCTGTCTGTGAAGCATCTCAACTTTCCTCAAGGGAAAGCCTGTATTGACAGAGCATTAATAGAGCTGAAACATCATTCAAAAGCTGGAAATACCATTAACTCCAAAAACTCCTGAAAAAGGGTATTGCTGTTATTTTACAAGTGGAGAACTAAGGCAGAAGTAGGAATAAAGGCCAGAAGAACTCAATAATTCTGGTACCAAATATGCCAATATACCACATATGGGTTCCAGTTTGTGCCCACTGCCCCTTGTCCTGTCTCTGGGCACCACTGAAAATCAGAGTCTGGCCCCAGCCTCTTCAACCCATGGGCCCTTTAGCTCTTGCTCAGCATTGATCAGATCCCCTCTGAGGCTTCTCTTCTCCAGCTGAACAGCCCCAGGGCTCTCAGCCTGTCCTGGCACAGAGATGCTCAAAGACCAGGAGACACTTAGCAGCCAAACCCAGCCTCTCTGTGCTGGCACTCAACTCCTCACCCCAGCTTTCACTCCACGGTTTCTGGTTGAAGATTCTTCCCCTGCTGTTCCAGTTCATTTTCCTCAACTCTCCACCTGACTTGACTCGTGCCAAATTCCACTTTTTTCCTCTCTGCTAGCTCTACTCTCACCACACATGTTGACCCAGCCAGTTCCACTCATCCCTTGTTTGATTCACCCTCATCTAGATGCCTTCATTTTCTACCACCAGTGGCCATAGAGAGGAAGAGAGTACTTCCAGCTTTGAGTTCTGAAGCTTGACCTTACTCCAGCCTCAAAGACCTAGGCTGGGGCAAAGATTGGCCACAAGCAAGCCCTCCTTCCCCTCCTCTGCTCCAGCTTGCTCCCATGCCATGCTGCACACTCAGCCAGACGTGTAGGACCGTGTTGGGAAACTGAACGAGATCCAGAACAGCTCCAGGTTAAAAATAACCCTGAGAAATGAAGTTATATTTAACCCAGATAACTCTCCTGATCCAATTTCTCAGGTGACTGTACAAACAGCTGTACCAGTACAACTGACAGGGTTGCTTTAGCCAGCCCCTTCACCAAGGGACAGCAACCCACAGGCTCAGTGAGGGTATGAGTGTAAGGAAAAAAAGAAAAAAGACTGGCCAGAACTTCACAACCCATCATATACAAACTCCTTCCTGTCAGTGATTTGGCCTCACAGGTGTGGAACTTCCCACATCCTCTAGGACACCTTCCTGGTCTAGTTCTCCTTCCCTCTTCCCTCCAAACTGTTGCTTTTAAGCCAAAATCAAGCAAACAAGTGGGAAACTAGAAAGACAGCTGGCAGAAAACACCTATAAGCCTGAGTGGATATGACTTTATCAGATTGAATAAAATATTGTAATAGAAACCACTGGAAAATTTTAAAGAGTCATTTTTATGTCTCCCCACATAGGATATGTAAACACAAGGAACATAAAAGGTAAAGAATAAATTCCTAGTGATGTGCAAGATCTAGTTAGTTAGGAGTTATTTATGCAAATACACTCAGAAAACAATTAATAACAAAACAATACATAATTGTAAATAGATCAAGAACCCAAATTGCTAGTGTTTAAATATTCCTTTTAACAAAAAAAGTTCACGTATGGAGAACTAAGCCAAAATAAATGCCCCAATAAAATGCGCCTCTTTTAACAACAGAGCCCTAAGCTGGGCATTTCAAACATCCTCTTCAAAAAAAGCAATTATACTTAAGAAATTAATGTGTTCCCCAGAGTTAATTTGCAAGTACATCTGTGTGTTCTTCAGTCTTTACATTAAACATCTGCTGTTTAAACCCCAGGGGACGTGACGTAACCGAAGCCCTTTCACTGCACCTAATTGTAATCTAGGCAAAGATCAACTTTATCTATATTAATTAGGGGTAAATTAGGCCACGTACCATAGCCCACTATCCATTTCATAGATCCAGAGCTCATCGTTTGGCAGGTAAACTTCATTTTCTTCAATTGACTGAAAGCACAAGGAATTTGGAAATGTCAGATCAATGATGCATGGCACAGCACACGTTCTAAACCTGAAACATCAAATCATGTCAGTCAGCAACACGGAGTCATCTTCAGGAGATCAGCTACCAGAGCATAAGTCACAGCCCAGCACGAGTGCTCTGATCATTACAGTTTTCAACAGGCAGCTCCAGAATGCTAATATATTTTTATACTAAGTTTCAAAAAAAGAGATGGTTTTCATTTTTTTTGAAGCTCTTAATCCTGCACTAGGTATTTCCTGATGTGGCTGAGCTTTGCTGATTGTTAATAGCACCTTTTATAGCACATCTGGAGGTGTGAAGATTATAAAGAAATAAGTTTAGTGTATCAGAGGTAAGGTGAGGGTTCAATATTCAAAAGCAACATGAACAGGATGCAATTTGAAAAAATAAAGAAACCAGCACAGGGCAACAGTTAAGTCACTGGGAAATGTAAGAAGTAGCACAACAGTCCCATAACATGCCCATGGATTTATAAAAACCCCAAAAATCTTCAGAGATACTATCAAAGATGTTCCCTGCCTCTATTACAACGCTGTTACTGCAGGAATTACTTCTTCAGTCACTGCTGTGATCCCTCTGAGTAAACTCTGCTGTACTGGGACCCCTTGTGGCTCCAAATACAGAACACCAGAGGTAAGGAATCAAAGTATTGATGCTGTTCTTTGGGGCATCTTGTCTCTTTAAGGAAGAAAAGAGTTCTCCCTAACTGGAAGGATTTTTTTCCCCTCATTCTACAACTCCTTTTTATCTTTTCCAGAAACAGAGACTTTGCCACATTGTGTAGATGGGTAAAGAACTCAACAACTAAACAATGGTTGGACTTGATCTTGGAGGTCCCTTCCAACCTAAAGGATTCTATGATTCTAAAGTGAGAAAAGAAAGTACTCACTTTTTAAAATAAGGAACTTAACTCCTCAGGCTCGCTCATCAAAGGCACAGATTGAAAACAACTTCATGTTTGGCCAAGAAACAACATAAACTGGACCAGATTTGAAGCTCCTGAATTAAAACTCATTATCTTTTGTTTTGGGAGATGATTTTAATTAGGAAGCAATCATGGCATAATGGAAAAACATAGAGAAAAGTGTAAATGAAAAGCACAAAAAGAACAGTTACTTGCAGCAACTAAAGGAAGGAGCTTCAGAGAACATAATGTCAAATAAAAAAGCTTAGCCTGTGCTATGAGATGAATAAGAAAATTCATTTCTCTGTGGAAAACAGGTCTATGAAGACTCCCAAATAGACGCCATGTAAGAAAGAAAAATAGTTTGGGAAAAAATGATGAGGAAAAATCAAAAGGAGAAGGAAACCTAAAAGAACATCACTGCAGTACTCAGGCTGAGAAACAATTACATCATTAATTATTGTTTCAGCATTAGGAAGAAGTGAAGGACTGTGAGGGAATAAGCAGTAGGAGTCAGTAAATAATTAAATAAAAATAGAATAAAATTAAATGAATGTGAGGAAAAGGCATTAAATACAAACCTGACATGTATTTCTTAACAGTTTTGTTCCTGGTGGTGATTACTTGCTGCTTTGTTTTGATGTTTTCAGTGTGAAAGATGCCAACCAGGCACGTACACACCTTTTCTCTCATTTCCTTTCATTTTCCCCCATTTCCTTTCCCTAATCCTACCCCCCCCCCAGGTTTTTCCTTTGACATAGACATATTACCTTCCTTGAACCTTAAGTTTTTATTGGTGTTGTTTCTAAATAAATCAATACCATCAGGGCAGCTGAGACAACCCCAGCCTGATAAAGTCAAACTGTCCAGCTAAAGCATTTATCCATAAGTCACCTGAGAGGAATGCCCAGTCCTTCCCAAAAACAACAAGCTCCTGGGCTTGTTGCCTCCTCAGCTTATATTCCCCAGAGGAAAAAGCAGTAGGAGGCCATATCTCAGCTGGCTGGTACACAATATCCACCAGTCAGACGTCCTGTAGGGCTCTCTCAGGAATTTTTCAGAGAGGAAGAAGTCCAGGAAAAGGAGTCAGAGGGAGCAGAACGTTATCCAGTCATTTTGGTGGTAGATACTGAGGCACAAATTTCTACCCTGCAGGTTGATTTGGCTGGGCAATGTGGCATCACCTTCTCTTCACAACCAATATGGCAATACCCTCTTCCAACTGCTGCCAAAATGGCATTAAAGAGGTGGTTTCAGATTGAAGACAACGAGGCATCACTGTGCCCTGTCATTCACCATTTAACTCTCTGATCTGGCCCGTGAGAAACCCAAATGCAGAGTGACAGTGGGTTGCAGAAAGCTGAATGCCAATACTGAGGCATTAACAGCTCTGTTCCCAGACTGGCTGATTTGGTGCTAGAGATTCAGGAAGCAGCACACCCAGTGCTGGCTTCTCTGGATATAAAAGACATGTTTTTTCAGGTTCCTATTGCTCCTAAAGACCAAAAATATTTTGCTTTCACTTGGGATGGGGTGCAATACAGTTTCACAAGGTTATCCCAAGGCTACAAACACCCACACTGGCGTGTGAGCTGGAAAACATTCCAGAAATCAAAGATAATTCTAAAATAAAAGTCTTATCAGTACACAGATGATGTGCTGAGAGGGGGTCAGAGTGAGGAAGAGGTAAAGGTTGCTCATGATGCCATAGTTAAGCATCTAGCAGACTTGCAAATAGAAATTCCTGAGGAGAAAAGGCAGCTCCCATCCCCAGAGGTCAGGTTCCTGGGGATAAGGTGGAAAGGGGGAACCTGGAATATTCCCTCTGATACCTTGTCTCATCTGAATCAATTAAAGGTGCCATCCAAGAAAAGGATTTACAGGAAATATTGGGAACTCTTCAATACTGGAGGAAGCATATTCCAGACTTTTCTGTCATAGCACATTCTCCTTATGACTTATTGAAAAAGAATTGCCACTGGGAATGGGATACATCCCATGATGAGGCCCTGAGGCTATTATTATTGGAAGCTCAGACTTTTCAAACTCTGAGACCTCTCCACTCAGAAGATCCAATAATAACAGAATGGGGATTCTCAGCCAGTGCTTTGTTTCTCAGTCTTTTAAAGATTCAGAAAAATGTTATTCCCCTCTGGAGAAAGGATTGTTGACAGTATGCATGGCACTAAAAGAAATTAGCAAAATTATCAAGAAACAAAAGGTAATTCTGCAAGCCCCTTTCAAAGTGGTTAACCAAGTGCTGTCTGGGAGAACTCCTCCTGAAGGAATATCCCAAAAGGGGACAATCAGGAAATGGTTTAGCCAAATTGAGTACTATTCTAACCTCTTCAAGCTCGAAGAAGGTCTGGATAAACAATTAAAAGCCCAAGAACAAACTGTATCTACCAAAGAAAAGGATTTAATAATGAAAACTCCCAGTCCTATTAAAGTAGCCCCAGAATACAAGAATGAAATGGCCAATGCCTGGTTTACAGATGCTTCAGCCCAATGAGAAGGGAAAATCTGGTGGTTTAAATCTGCTGCAATTAAACCTTCCACAGGCAAGCAAATAATAAATCAGGATGAAGGCAGTGCTCAAGTGGGAGAGCTAGATGAAGTACTAAATGTTCTTGAGAAAGAAAAAGCCTCTAAAGATGCTGTGTGTATCTACACTGACTCTTTTTCAGTCTTTAAGGGCTGTGCTGGGTGGGTAACTTTCTGGGAGCAGAACAATTGGGAAATGAATGGAGTGCCAGTTTGGCAGAAAGAGAAGTGGCAACAAATATTGAAAAGGAAAATCCCAACTTTCATGTAGGGTGGATTCCTTCCCACCAGACTAACCTGAAAGATGAAGCCAGCAGATGGAACAACTGTGTTGATGAACTTGAATCAGTGTGGTGGAGATCCAAACTGCAGCAGCAGGAGAAAGCCAGGAATGGGAATGGTTGCTTGAATGGCTCCACTGAAAATGGGGCTGTTCAGGGGTTTTTGACTTGTATAAAGAGTCCCAGACTCATGGCTGGCCTGTCACACATGAACAGTGCAAAACAACTCTTTCTGAATGTGATCTTTGCAAGATCAGATTGGGAGAACATCCCTTAACGACTGACACTTGACACATCAGAGAGGGGGAAAAACTTTGTGGTCCACATGGCAGGTGGATGACATTGGCCCTTTCTGCAGCTCAGGGAACAAAGAGTGGTACATCCTCCTGATGGTGGAGGTGGTGTTTGGACTGACTTGTGCCGAGGCTGTTTCTAAGGCCAATGGTGAAAATATGGTTTGTTTCTTAGAAAAGGTGTTTTGGACTCTGCTTACACCCACAAATATCCAATTTTATTTTACTTCTCATTTGGACTTATTTACTTCTCATTGGGACTTATTTTACTTCTCATTTAGTACAACAATGGGCTAAGAGAGAAAGTATTAAATGGACATTCCATGTCCCCTACTATCCACAAGCTAATGGAGTAGTAGAACACACTAATGGACTAATTAAGAATCTTATTGATCCACAGGCTTCCAGATGGGATGAGACTGAACTGTGCAGCTACCACTGTAAACAACAGGTGGGGAGTAAACAGATGCCCTTGCCTAAATGCCTTTTTTCCCTCATCACCTACCCAAGGTAAGGGACAACTCAAGAAGCCCTTCACAGAATCCAAGACAGCTCTTCACCCTGTACAAACTGTTTTGGTAAACCTGCCAAACATTGGTAGAGTTAAACTTACTCTACAAACACTGGTGAACTCAAATACACGGTTTGCATCTGACTTAAATGACCAACAACACAAAATTAGTACAAAATGGCACAAAATTAGTACAAAATGGGTAATTGGTGTTGAGTAGACTTTGATACAGCTTTGTTTCTTTGAGTTCATATTTCCAGAGGTTTGTGTTCGATGGCATTAGGGGATATATTAGCAGACCTAAACTCAAAGTGTGGGGAACTGCACTCCGGGGCTGAGGTGACCGGCGCTGGTGTCGCTGCCAGGGACTACATATCCCAGAGGGCCTCGGGACTGCTGCTGCCCGCACCTTCCTCATCGGGGACTACACATCCCATCATCCACTGAAACTTCCGGCCGACGCCATCTTGGGGAGTTCAGAACTGGTAATTGAGTGTGTGTACCCACTCACGTTCTCCCCTGGGCTCCTGGTCTTTCAGCTGGGCTTAGTCCCCCCCTTTCCTCTCAGCGTGTAAAATTATTAAGCAGTGTAAAAGCGCTGCTTAAAGAGGAACAATGGTTTTCTTAATCCTCTACACAAATAAACGTGTATCACTATTAAAATTGTTTGCAAAGTTTCTCTGCCGAACTTAAGCACTGTCTGTTCTGATTGTGCCACAAAGCCAAGAGCTTTTAACAGAAAGCCTCTGAAAACCCCGTGCTAGCCCGTCCAATCTCAGTTTCCAATGACCAAAGTGTAGAGAACTAGCAGGTTTTACAAGTGATTATGGTGCTGCATAGTTATACAGAGTATTATAGGATTTACAGCCAGAAAAGGACATGAGATCTTCCCATACCCAGCAGACGACTCACTTAAATATATCCTTATTTGAAAGGTGACTAACTTCTGGACACTACAAAACACGTATTCAAATCCTTACATGACTCACAGTCACAAGAAACACTACCTACTAAAAACCCTCAAAGGGAAAAAAAGCTGTAGGAATAGCCTACAGGCTCCTGAAGGCTCCTTCACTGCATGACAGTTTGGTGTTGGGCAAGCCTGGCCAAGCAGCAGGCTAGGGAAGGTGACACTCTGCTGTCCCTGCCTCCCACCACAGCTGAGAGTTTGTTTTTCAGTGCTTTAATAGAATAATACTGAGCATTTTCAGCATTTCAGTAGTCACCAGCAACACACCCCTTTCCAGGTCACATGAATTGAGCTAAGGAGCAGAGAAACTCTTCAAATTCCACAAGCTTCTCCATTCTATCCTCAGGCCAACGTTTTTATTTCTAAAAAGAAAAACCACCCAAACATGCCAACATCCAGAAAATAAACTATGATGTCCTTTGGGAAGGCACAACTAGCCACTAGTACCTGAGAGGGCTAGAAATGTCCTTCCATGTGCTAATCCACAATAATTTACAATCTAGTTTAAAATTTAACTCCAGGAGCCTCCAGCTAGAATTCTTTGCTTGAGTATAGGATGAGCTTTACACATTTGAAAGTTTACCTTAGGCAGTGAAAAATACAGATAGAATTTGTTCTATGGAACAAATAGGAATTAGGATATGAATATGTTAACAGAAACATGGCTTTGACCTGAGCAAGACCAGGCACAGCTACCAACACTACCAAGCACAGCTGCTCTCATATTTTACAACCAACATGCACAGACACTGTGGATAAAATGAGTCACAGAATTCTTTCCATTGGAAAAGACTTTAAAGATCGTCGAGTCCAACTATTAACCCAACACCACCAAGCTCCCCACTAACCCATGTTCCTCAGCACCACATCTATATGGCTTTTAAATACCTCCAGGGATAGGGACTCCACCTGGGCAGCCCGTTCCAGAGCTTAACAACCCTTTCAGTGAAGAAGTTTTTCCTAATATCCAACCTAAACTTGTGGCTGTTTCCTCTTGCCCTGTCCCTTTGTTCCTTGGGAACAGAGCCCAACCCCCCCCTGGCTCCAGGCTCCTGTCAGGAGCTGTGCAGAGCCAGAAGGTCTCCCCTGAGCCTCCTTTGCTCCAGGCTCAGCATCCCCAGGTCCCTCAGCTGCTCCTCCCCACACTTGGGCTCTAGACCCTTCCTCAGCTTGGCTGTTTATCATAGAAGATTTTGCAGGAACCAGATGACCTTCAAAGGTCCCTTCCAACCCAAACCATTCTATGATTCATCTAGTCCAACCCCCCTGCAGTGAGTCTCATTCATAATTCTCTTTTGGACTGAATTTATCCCGAACCAAGAGCCACAAGGACTTACGTATGCCAGAACTGGTGCTGATATTTCAATGGAAAAAAAAAAAAATGTATTTTTAGTTTGGCACCAGCTTGTTCTGGAAGTGACCAAAGTGCTTTCCAAGGGAGGAAAACACACTGCACGTAACACACGACTGCTCATAAGCAAAAAATGCAGGGACTCAGGAACAAGAAGACAAATTACGCACTGGAAAAAAACATACATCTACAAATTACACCCGCCACCTCACGGAGGAAGGGAGACATGAGAAGCGCTCCCAGAGCACCGGGGAACCGCGAGTCTGGAGGGAAGGGGAAGCAAACCGCCCCCATCAGGCCCTTTCCCAACGCACGCTCCGTGATGGAGGCAGCTAGAAACAAAGCAGCGAGCAGCCACGGGGACTTATGCTTGGCTAGGAGGGACACGCAGACGAGCGAGGCGGGAGGGGCCACGGGGATGAACCCGCTCCCTTCGCGCTCTCCCCCTC